>NW_028186879.1:343966-408386 GCF_003343005.1 Rhea americana
AAAAGGAAAAAAAAAAAAAAAAAGAAAAGAAAGAAAAGAGGTATAGCTGAAACTGCAGGTCAGACACTGAGGTTAGCAATTACCCTCTGATTACCCACTACCGACAGGATTCATGACAGTTTGTCTGTGGTTCTTTGACAGTTTGGGAGTTTCAGAGATCTGGAGCTGGGGCTCCCACAGCTTCCCACTGCCAATATGGCTTAAGCAATCTAGGCAGTGTTGCCTGGGAGCACTGGCCCAAGCCATGTTACTTTGATGATGTGTTGGCAGCTACTGCTGTCCCTGACTCCACTTGAGCCTCGTAAGCAGGTGGGCCAGAAATCTCAGGAATAATATTTTATACAGAAGTGCCACATTTAGAGTTTCCAAAATAAAATACTGTGAAATTTCAGTTCTATGTTTCTGAGTTTCTGATTTTCACTCCAGCTTAAGGTGAAGAACATTTCAGCAAACTTAATTTTCACAGAGGTGAAACTTTTCATAGAATCATAGAATCATAGAATCGGTAAGGTTGGAAGGGACATCTGGAGATCATCTAGTCCAACCTCCCTGCTCAAGCAGGGTCACCTAGAGCATGTCAGACAGGGTTGCATCCAGGCAGGTTTTGAAGATCTCCAGAGAAGGAGACTCCACAACCTCTCTGGGCAACCTGGTCCAGTGCTCCGTCACTCTCACAGGGAAGAAATTCCCCCTCACGGTCAGGCAGAACTTCCTGTGCTTCAATTCCTGCCCATTGCCTCTTGTCCTGTCACATGGGACAACTGAGAAGAGTTTGTCCCCGTCCCCTGACACCCTCCCTTCAGGTACTTGTACACATGGATAAGATCCCCCCTCAGTCTTCTCTTCCCCAGGCTGAAGAGGCCCAGCTCTCGCAGCTGTTCCTCATAGGGCAGGTGCTTCAGCCCTCTCATCATCTTTGTAGCCCTACGCTGGACTTTCTCCAGGAGCTCCATGTCTCTGTTGTAGTGGGGAGCCCAGAACTGGATGCAGTACTCGAGATGAGGCCCCAGCAGGGCTGAGTAGAGGGGCAGGATCACCTCCCTCGACCTGCTGGCAACACTCTTCCTAATGCACCCCAGGAGACCATTGGCCTTCTYGGTCACAAGGGCACACTGCTGGCTCATAGTCGATTTGTCATCTACCAGGTCTTTCTCTGCAGAGCTGCTCTCCACAAGGTCAGCCCCCACCTTGTACTGCTGCCTACGGTTATTTCTCCCTAGGTGTAGAAATCTGCACTTGCCCTTGTTGAACCTCACGAGGTTCCTCTCTGCCTGACTCTCCAGCCTGTCCAGGTCTCTCTGAATGGCAGCACAGCCCGCAGGTGGATCAGCCACTCCTCCCAGCTTGGGATCATCAGCAAACTTGCTGAGGAGGCACTCTGCCCCCTCATCTAGGTCACTGATGAACAGGATGGGACCCAGTATTGAGCTGTGGGGAGCTCCAGTAGCTACAGGCCTCCAACTAGACTGCACGCCGCTGATGACCACCCTCTTTTGTGTGTTCAGGAATTAGAATAACTGCTCTAGGAAATATTTTTTTTTTGTTTCTTCACGGAACAGGACCCCCCAATGAATTTTCCTGTTAATCTGACCTGTTCCTCAGTGTCTGCCCTGCTTTTGTCTTCACTAGTTATATGAGAAATCCATGCTATTGCTATATTTATTTAAATATTAAAATTGTTATMGTCTACTTAATAGTAGCATTTAGCTTCATATTTTCTTCTTACATATTTCTTCTGCCTTTTTTCTGAGATGAAGAATAACTCTTGGTTTCTCCTCACCAGAGGTGCAGATAAATATCCCACCTGTTTTTACTGGTTATAGAGTTTTTTTTTTATTTCACACTTGCCTCATTGTTTTCCTGGTCCTTGTCATTTGTTTCCTTCATGGTGGATATTATTTGTCCATGTAATTTTTAAATTTACTTAGTATCCTGTTTTTGATGACTTGTARTTAAATACTATCCATATTTATGGAGCAAGCTATGTTTTCTTTGAAAATTAAAGGCTAATAGTTCTTCACTTCTGAAMGTTTGTTAGAAGCCACACTGATATTCTGAAGAAAGTGAACACAGACTTATTTAGYTAGGGCTTGTCCCTGGTACTAATTCATGCAGTTGGTTAAAACTCTTGTAGCAGATCATTTATTTAACTCCTTGAACAGTTCAGTCAAATGGAAGGTTCTCAAAATAAATAGCACTGTGCTCTGATTCATATTATTCCTGACTGTGTGGGAGCTTGACTGTCTCATGTTTTCAGATATTTTAACATATGYGAGAAGAGCTGAGTTACGGGGTAGATGCGTGTCATCTCTGGCTGCTGTTGCACCTGCAGAAATGTTTACTATTGCCAGCTACTAATTGGCATCCCAATGGCAGAGGCAAATGCTGTTTCTGTTTTCTGGCTGATATGCCAGTATGAGCTCTTCTTTAATTTGTTTCAGCTCAAATGAGGTAGGGTACAATAAGCTGCTTCGATGGTTATTTATTTATTATTATTTCAATTAATGTTATTAATGTTATTTCATTGCAGTGACTCTTTTACTAAAATGGTTTCAGTTAGCAAAGTAAATAATATGATGCATCTTCAGAAAAAATTGCTAACTTAACAAAGTTTTAGTGAAATGGTCCAGAATGCCACATGAGCTGCTCAATGCATAGTTTAGATAGGCTGGTGACATTTGGGAGGTGGAAAGCAGAGATGGTGCCAACTATTTGGGGACATTTATTGCTGAGGGCAGTACACTTGGAATTGTAAGAAGACTTGGATGTATGGTGCTGCTCTGGATATCAGCAGTGCATGGACTGTGGCAGTTCAGTGGTTAGAGTAAACCAAAGCTGAGTTTGCTTTGACTGTGGGGTATTTCGGGGGCTGTGGTTTAGTGCCACTTGGCATTATTATAAAAGAGATAATGTGCAAAATCACATGGTTAAAGCAGATAACATGCAAAGAGATACTATAAAAGAGATAACATGCAAAATCACATGGTTAAAGCATATTGAGATCTGGGCTTGGGAGCACTTGGATCCAAAGGTTCCGTCTGATTCCCCATACTACCTCTGCAGTGGAGCGATGCCTTTACTGTGGGGTGAGGTAACACTGTGGATTTCAGAGGAACAGTAGAAGCTCCTATGAAATTTGAAGTCACTGATCAAAATCAGTTCTATAGAATAAGAAAGAAGAAAAAAGTGCTAACCGTAAAGCATAACAAAATCAAACCAGTAGTAATGCTAGTAGCAATTTCATTTGGGAACACCAGTGTGGGAGRTAAATAAGGATGTATATTTGGCAGGAGTAAAGTTATCGAGCAAGAAATTGCTGTGAGTTGATAAACGAACTGTTTCTTTAAACTGAAGAAGAGCTTGTCTTTGTCAAAGGAAAAATTCCTAAAATAAACTAGTTGGAAAACCTGGGTGGATGAGTTTGTGGAACTAGGTCATTTCATTGAAGTGACTCTTTTATAAAGTGGTTTCAGCTAGCAAAGTAAATAATATGATGTATCTTTAGAAAATATTCTAGAGGGGATTAATTGGCTCTGGTAACCAGAATATAGCCTTTCATCTCTAGATTGATGATTAAACTCCACTCTGAGCTGTTTACTGCCTGACAGCTGTTTGATGATCCATGTGAAATAATTCCCAAGCAAAAGATATTACTGAATGCTGCATTGTTTGTTTTTCCTCCTTCCAAAAAGTTCCCCAAACAGTGTGACTTGGAACACATGCATTGCGAAGTTTTTATTCTTGCTTTCACTTTGCAGTAAAACATYGACAGTGCATCAGACTGGTTTGTATGCTTATAGCTTCTAAAAAATTACTGCAAGAAATAAGAAAAATACAGCAGAATCACCCCCTGCTTTTTTGCTTTGCCTGGAGCAGCAGCAGAAGCTTTTTTTCAAGTTATGTATTTGTAATAAGAATCATATAGAGACATTAAGAGATACTGACTGTAAGGTCATTCTGGAAAAAATGTAATGTAATTGAGACTCTAACTTGTCCACCAGTGCTTTAGCAACTCACTGAATAAACACATATGAAATACTGYATAGAAAGAAGTGATCAAAGCAGATATTTAGAAATCTGTCTTATGGTCCCTTCCTGAACTTACCTGATACAGGTATGAAGTTACTGTCACATACCAGCCCTTACTGACCATGAGTGCATTAGACAGTGTGTTTCTGACTGTGTAATCTGCTAGCATAGGAGGAAGAAAGCAGCAAAATGTTCTGGCACCATGAGTGAGAAGAAAGGGCAACACCCAGAACTCAGCAGCTGAGCAGTGGATTAGGGTGGATGTGCCACGTCTTGAAGAGGAAAAGCAACAGCTGTYTGAGTACTCCTGGGAACCTAGAAAATAAGAATTTCTATGAGATATCGCTCTGATGTCCTACAAGGGAAATGGGGGTGGGAATTTGGCGTTTAGCATCTCTTCAAATCAGAAAAGCTAGCAGCACAAGCAGTAGAGTGCAAAATATAGTAATTAAACAACTGGAGAAGAGCAGAACCATGTTTTTTTATGCTTTTCTCTCAAGGCACTGGGGTTAATGCTTCTGAAGTCCTGAAATCCAAAGCTTTGTCCAGAAAGCTTTCCTATTTTTGAGGAATGTAATTGTTGTGAGGAGCTATTGTTTTTTATGAAGAAAGTGGACTTCTGAGTAGAAAAAGCCCCAAAGAGCTGATCATAGCCTTTGACCTGTCTTTCTGTGGATAGTACAACGATATAAAACTCCAATGAGATGTTTTTACTTTTCACAGCTGGAGGTTCAGACAGTTCTCTGGCTCAAGGAGTTGTCTGAGTTATTGTTGGAGCTTTCGTAGCTCTCGAGTGCTGTCTGGGAGTTCTGTAAGCCCCTGCAATACTTGGTGGAGGGAAGAGGGCATCTCCGGAGGGTCATTCCTCCCACCTCTCTTCAGAAGGGATAAATTATTACCTGGAGGTGCCTCTCTCTCCCTTTTGACTGTAGAGGGGGTCTGGATGATACTCTTAGCCTGAGCATCATCTTTGCAGATGGCTGAAGTTAACTTCTTAGAGTGGATTCCAGCTCCTCGCAACTGAGGAACTCTGTTGAGCAGTAGAGAAATACAAGGATATCCCCAAGAAAACTTTCAGAAGTGCTGAAGCACTATTGTGTCTTGGCTGCTCCGRAGAAACCATCACAGATGTTAGAGACCTTTTGAGCCTGTTTTTTCTTAGAAGGAAATACTTGGAGAGCAGAACAGCATGGTGCATAGCACCAGAGAAAGCACAACAGCAGCCCTTTTTCATGCTGCTGTTCAGGCCCTTAAGGGAAAATGATAATTATCATTTGTTTCAGAGTTATTTTTCTTTAAAATAACCTTTCATTTTTTCTTCTTTTTTTTTTTCAAAGCCTCAGTGCAGTGGCACTAAGCAGAACATTTACAGCCCATAGTTTGTTTCCTTCCTGCTGTCGTTTAAACAGCCTAGCAGCAGTAGATCTTATTAGACTTCAAAGTTTCTTGTTCTAGATAAGTGACATGCAGGGTTGGGGAGAGACTTGCCTTATGGCACTGTAAGTGCTAGAAGAAGTATGTTGAAATATATAGTGCAACATCTCTCAGAAGCTGTCATCTTTAGGCTTCTCTGCTTACACCTTCCCCCCTGTAAGTATAATTAAGACTGATTTTCTTTGATGTTGGAAAGATGGTATGGAAAGATCTAATAAAGTCTTTAAAATGTATGAGCAGACTGGATGTTATCAGACATTTYTCTCCTGAGAAAAATAGATCATATTCACTATGAACAATATTGCTTTGCTGATAGGGACATTATTATTTCTAAGAATTTCCATGTAACTTCATTTGACAGGAATATGTGCCATGTGACTTCACTTATTTCTGTCATTGAGTTCCACATCGGTACTGAGAACTCAAAAATTTTATACTTTTTTTTTTAGCTGATTCTCAAAATCAGGTACAACGAGAAAGTATGAGTATGTTTTAAGAGTCACAAAACAGGCAGACTTCCATATGAGAAAACTCTAGGGCATGGAGATGCAAATGACAATTCCTATAAAAGCAGAAAGAGTGAGCAAGATTTTAGTCAACAAATTGATCAACTGCCAGGCTGATGGAGTTGAAGAGGGTGTTATGACAAAYCATTTTTGCCCTTTGGAGGTCATCTGTTTTGTAAATTGACTTGTTGTTTTGGCGTAAGCAGGAATTAACTTCCTCCGTAGAGGATTGCAGATTGCAAGAACTGGCTTTCTGCGGTACAAATTGTAAAACAAAATGAGAGAACAGGGTGACACTGACTGCCAGATAATGCCTGARTCTGCACTATATTTTGCAGTGGTCTCATGGCTGGGTTCAGGACAAATCTGCCAATTTTCTGCATTCCTGACTTGCTGGAAAACAGTTGGGACTCACTCTGGGGCAGTCCAGCAAGCTGGTAGGAGAGGAAGGAGGGGAGAAGTAGAGGAGGAGAAAATGCCAGTACTACAGCATGGGGCAGCAGGTAGACCACAGTGACAGGCCTGGCTGTTTTAAATGCATCTTACTTTATCTTTGGGCAATGCCATGTGACCAGTGGGGCACAGACGTGCTGCTGTGACCAGCAGCGTGGGCAGGAGGAGAGGGATCATAGGGACTCTGGGCTTTAGAGGGCTGCCAGTACTGGSTAGCTCAACTGTAGGTCAGACGGTGTTATGTCAGTAAGGCATGTACTGTCTGCAGGCATCAGGAACAGGAGTGATGTGCTGTTTAATCAGCATGGCGTGGTTTGGGGCGGGGGGATTTTGTGCCAGTGCCTCCCGTTTTGCTGGAGCTGCCATGGGCTTGGCTTAGCTGCTCGTTCAGGACAGAAAAGCCACGCCGTTGCCCTGCTCTCCCAATAGCATATTGTAGCTCAGTGTAATAATGATTCAGACATTTCCAGGAAGACCCAGTGCGTCCTGTCGGCAGTGCACCCAGCTTTGCATGTACCAACAGCTCCCAGTGCCTGAGCACTCAAGGGGAGAGGGAGGCGTGATGGACCAGGGAGAGTCTGGGTCTTCCCCTCTAACTGCCCCTCTAGCCCATAGCTTCAAGTGAGAGCTGGGCCTTCCTTGGAGTCCCTTACGTAACGATTACTAGCTTTCTGCCAAGATTACTAGCTTTCTGACAAAATCTCGTTGTAGGCTGGCCAGCGTGGAGTCCCTGCGCTAATGGCGGACAAAGAGTCCCTCTACCTTGTTAGTGCTGGTCGTGTTCTGGTCTTGTGTTCGCTGTGAGACATGAAATACATTCCCTGTGTACTGGTTCCTGCTTCGTCTGGGGGATGATTTACACTCTTCTAGCTTTAGGGAAAAAAACTTCAGAAAGTCTTGATTCCCTCTGAGGGAGGAATGGGAAGCCTTTTTAATTCTTCTTGGGATGCAAAAAAGGATCTTCTTTCCACATGCTGAGATAAATATGGTTTGTTTTGGAAATCCCTTTTCCCCAACTTGGCCACTTGCTGTTAAAACTTTATGCACAACTCACTCTTCTTTCAGTATTTGACCCAATCCTGCTTAGCTCTGCAGTCCACAGTCAGAGGTTTGGAAATCTCTGCCCTAAACTTCCCTGAGTCACAACCACACAACCTTGAACGTTTGGATTAGATGGAAGCAAAACTCCTGTTAGACAGTAATCTCTTTGGCTGTGCAGTCTTAATTAATTAATCTTGAGCACCATCTGTTCTGTGCACTGACTAAAGAAGGGCCCTGGGGAATAAATAGCTTGTGACCCTGCAACTAAGTCTAAATTATGATGTGAGTGCTCAAGTTTTGAGGGCCACTGTACTACTGATGGYATTTGAGTTCCTCACTTTGCAAGCCTAATGCTGTTCCCTGCCAGTGCTATTCTGCATGCAGTAGCAAACCACAGAGGGCTGAGGGGGCTATATTGCTCAGGTCCCCCTGCTCATAGCAGATCTGGGAGGTGCGACTGGCAGTGGAGGATGTTAGCAGCACATCCATTGGGAAGCAGGGAAAAGCTGACCAGTGAGCTTGTGGCTAAAAAAAAAAATGTTTACCAAAAGCAAACAAACTTCACACCTGCCTTACTGTGAAACTTAGTTCCACATCAGCATTATGCCTCCTTTCTGATAAGATTTATTTGGATAGACTATATCAAGACTAGGCTCTGATATTTACATGTAAAACCAGGAGCAGCTGATTATCCTGTAATCAGACCAGTCAGACATCATGCTTAGATCGTTTGGACTTCTCTGTACTTATTTTAGGCTGCAATGCTGTGAATATAATTTTCAGAGACATTTTTGTTGTAAATCCATCAGGGCTTATGAGGTGCTAAGTTGACAGCTTGGGATATTAAGTACAAAACACTTTTGAGACCGAGTTTTTTTTCACGATCAGACCAGTAATCATACTTCATGTTCCTGTTTTATTAATTTAAGTGCTCCTGTCCCAGTGAATACTTGTCTTTATTGGTGCTCGGCGTATAAGGGAGTGAGCTGGGCAGAGCTGCAGAGCTGGGCAAGATTGGGTCAAAATACTGAAACAGGAGCGAGTTGTGCCATGTGAAGTTTTAACAGCAAGTGGGCAAGTACGTGGGTGAAGCTGCCATGGCAACTGCATGTGGCATTTGCAGAAATGACCAAACTGTGCGTTGTTGCTATTCCTAATTACTAGTCTGCTTTTAAAATGGAAGGCTCTGCTTGTGATGGCCGGGGATACTGCGGGGAGGCGGCTGCCTGGCAGGGGGAGGAAGGTGGAATGATGCAATTTGTGTAGCTTTTTGCAGCTTGGGAGCCAGCACAGGTACTAATGTTAACCTGGCTGTGGGAGCTGGGGCGGGTGGATCACRGTCAGCATGATTTGATCCCAAATTAGCAATGAATGCTCACTGCCCCCATCGCAGCAAGCAGAGCAGTGCTTGCTCAGAGGCTTAGAGGTGAATGTGGTGTCTGTCATTTCTGAGCCTGCTGTGTGCAGTCCCGGAGAGGTGTTAAAGCAAAGGACCAGGCGTGCCTGCCTCAGTGTTTCCCTGTGGGGACCCCTGTAATGATAGCAGAGGTCTCACTGTCACATGAGCACTCACTGCTTTTAGGTAAGCATCAAATTCAGGTTGGTAGGTGATTTTTATTTCCTCCGCTCTCTTTCTATCTGACACAGCCTCATGCTTTATCCTCTGTGCCCCGTTTCTGTGGACTGCCCTTGGCCGTTGCTTTGCTGTGGGTGTCTAGACTGTGACAAGTACTGCTGATGCTGCTGTGAGCACATCCTGCATTCCTGGCAGCTGGACTCACAGCKATCCTGCCCAGCTCAATTCCCGTCCCAGTAAAGCAGTCCCTGGTGAGCCAAGTGTCATGGGCTGTTGGAGGAGTCAGGGGAGGCGACCTGTTGGGGAGTTAGGGTATCTCTATATTCTACATATGTTGAGCGTGTGGCCGCAACATCGGCATTCAATATCCTCCTTTCTGCCCAATGTGGAGGGGGAGTTTGCAGCTGTAGCGCCTGCTGCTTTAGAGGCGAGATGAAGGGGAGCAATCTGCCAGCTTCACATCRGTTCCAGCACCTGCTCCTGCGAGGAAGAGAGGGAGCTGCTTCTCTGTCTCTGAACTGTCCAGAGGTCCCCATTTTGGGCTCTGTCCTGCGAGTGCTATATTGTGCTCTTCGTGATGTTCCTGAACTGCTGGGGCACCAGTGGCCGTTGGTGGCCCTCAGAACATGTAGGCTTGGCTCCTTGGACTCTGAAGGACTCAAATCTGTGCGGGGATGTTGAGGGTAGGGAAATATGAATTTGATCAGGTGGTGGCACTCARTCTTTGCCTTTAATTACAAGCTGGGCAGATCTGGTGTATGTCAGGGTTTCATCTTTCAGAGGAATGTCTTACTGAAAAACTCTCTGATGGAGATTATTTGTCTATGAGGGAGAATGTCAAGACTGATCCTTAAAACTGCAAACATGCAGCAGCGTTTGCAGCCTCTTGGCTGTAGGAGAGAAGGCAACTGCCCAAACCAGCTGAGAGGTGTATGAAGATCTTGTTTATGCTTGCAAAGTCTGTGCTTGGAGCTTGTAAGGAATTGTTCCTTCCCTAGCCCTTAAATTATGAATGGAATGTAGGAATACTGGGTCTAAAGGCAAACATTTTACTCATTTCACAGCAGGCTTCTTTTTGGTATGGTGTAAATTGTATTTGCAGGAATGCTTTAGTCTTAGATCCACAGTCGTAGAAATGCCCTTGGAAGGTCGTAATATATTTTGSAGTGCAGCTGACTTGCTCAATAAAAGATTTACTTCACTTTACTCAGAAAAAGGATTTTTTTCTTAATTCTTTTCTTTTGTCAAGTCATTAGCAAACAACCAGATAAAGGTGTAGAACTGACAGATCTGACTCAGAGGTGTGTGTGTAGAAGGCCCTTGAGACTGACTTCCAAATCAATGGAAAAATTCTTRCATTAATGGAAACCTGTTCTAATTAATTTATTTAGAGTGCATGAACCCCAAAGAATGGTGTAGGCTTTTTGGTATACTTTGACATTTGCAGACGCAGATACCCAAGGGTAGCAAAAACTTTCTCAAAAGCATATAGTCATCTTGGTAGGATGGCCAGAGAGCACAGTGATTCTGCTGTATACAATAGCTGCTTCCTTTCCTCCCCTGAATTAATATGTTTTCGGTGAAAGCTAAGTTCTCTSCCTCGTGCCTAATGTGAGTAGTACGGTGCAGGCATTTCTGTGGAGATGGAAAAAGGGATAAAAAGCTTTGTCTTAAATGTTAACAGAGCACCAGCAGAGTCACCCCCTGTACATTGAGAAGTGAGCACTACATACTCACAAATTTATTAAGTTTATCTTTTGAAGGGGACTTATGTTCAAGGGGAATGCAGATATTTGCTGAGGACAAAGTTCTCACATTCCTGTCCTTCTTTAGGTTCATGCAGATGTGTGACTTTTCTCACCCGACACTTACGCAGCCTACTTTTTCGCCAGCATGAACAACACCACACCTCTGAAGTATAGAGAACATTTTTTTCTAAGAAACGTTTTTTTCAGACACCAGCACCTCTCACACAGAAACCCCTCCCTTGCTTTTTCAGTGAAGGAAATAGTTCCTTTGCTTTGGGTTCGGACTCACTATTTTAATTGAGGAAATTTTAAATTCGGACACCAGTGTGATGATCATAAGCCAGCGTTAGGAATGCTACCGTTTGAGACACAGCTGATCTACAGATACTCTAATCTACAGGGGTAGCCAAACCCAAAGTTATTTCTCAAAGTGGTACATGGGCAGGTGCTGCAGAKGTGGCCTAGGTCAGGGCCCAGGGGCACTGCCAGCCCTGGGCATAGCCCAGGAGGAAGCAGTGCCAACCCATGTGGGCATGAGGAGGTCACCGCTGCAGCAGTGTAACATGGAGGGAGCCAGGCTGAAGCTGCACACCTCTGACTGAGGAGCTACGTGCCTGGCTGAGGAGCCGCCTGCTGACCTTCTCTGTCTCCTTTCCTGTAAAGGAAGTTACCTTCTGATGATTTATACCTTTCAGGCTACTTCGATCTATCCCTTGTTCTCACCTGGAAATCCTCACTGGTCTGGGCCCTTTCTCCTGAAGAAATGATAGTATTTAGGGAAGCCTCTTTCCAACTGTCTCACCTTGACTGTCTCATCTTAATGCATCCCATGTCAGTTCAAGATGGTGTTTACTGTTTTGGATAGACTTTGTGGCTCTTAATCTGTTTATTTGTTTCCTCCTATATCATTGTAACATACCAACTTCAGTCTCAGTCTAACTYGCCTCCTTATCTCCCCAGTGAACATTTCCCACTTCTTCCAAGGACTATTGTCTAAAGGCCATGGCTGAAACATGCTGACTGACATGACCAGATGTTTCATCGAAGCAAAGCTTTGTCTCCATTTTATCTGGGTTAAAGAAGACATAAGCTCACTTACTTAATATTGTTTCCTAGAATATAATTTTATTCTGCTCAATATCAAGTCTGAATTCCTGGCAGATTACAGGCAATATGTCATTTAGGGTAGATCCCTGGCAATCTGTCTCAGGATTTTATTTGGCAAGTCTCATTATCAGTGGAGATCCCCTCGGGTTTTATGACAAAYTGAGGGAGTTAAATCAAGCCGTTTTCTTGCAAAGTGTAATTTGAAGACATGCTGAGGAACTATTTGAGACTGAGTGGAGCTGGTGGGAGATTTTTCGCTTACCACCCCTTCAGCCTGTTCAGCTCTCTGTAAGGTTGTGCTGAAGATCAAACCAGTGAAGTGGTCAGGGTTAAAAAAACAACAAACCCCCCCACTTTTTTGTATGGGGATATAAATAATTGTTTTTTTTTCCAGTGTTCCAGTTTCCAGCACAGTTCCTCAAGTGCTTATATTGGTACAGCTACTGGGGTGATTTAGCTGATAGGACTACATGGATGCAAGGTTTAACCTGGCTTTGCTGCCAAAGCAAACGTACTATCCAGCTGTGCCCAGGTCTTCTCTGCTCTGATGCAGGATGCTGTATATCCAGTTTATACCTAGGAGGAATATTTCTAACCTTTTCTTAAAATCCTTGGATACTGGAGACTCACTTTCTTGTATCCTATCCCAATGTTTCATTGTTTCTGCAGTTAGAATCTGATCCAAACRTTAGATTTTCTCCATTGCAAATTAAGCCTAGTATTAGATATTCTCCACTGCAAATTAAACCTAATGCTTTCTGTATTTCTACAATAGACAAGGAAAARAATTAAACTCTATCTAGCCTTTCACTTGTTGAATGCCTTAGCATGTGCCACCTTTGGTATTAATCACAGCTGAAACTTTGTGGAAAAGAATGGGCTCCAATRAAGTTGTGTTTTAGAAATTTTGAAGTTTAAATTTTGGAAACTTGAAACATTCCCTTCAGATCAAAAATGACTAAATGACATTAAGAAAGCAAATGTCACTCCAGTCTTCAACAAGGGCAAGAAGGAGGACCCAGGCAACTATAGGCCAGTCAGCCTCACCTCCATCCCTGCAAAGGTGATGGATGGAACAGCTCGTTCTGGATGTCATCTCCAGGCCTATGGAGGAAAAGAAGGTGATCAGGAGTAGCCAGCATGGATTCACCAAGGGGAAATCCTACTTAACCAATCTGATAGCCTTCTAGGATGGAATGACTGGCTGGRTGGATGAGGGGAGAGCASTGGAYGTTGTGTACCTTGACTTCAGCAAGGCTTTTGACACTGTCTCCCATAACATCCTCCYAGAGAAGCTCAGGAAGTGTGGGTTAGACGAGTGGACAGTGAGGTGAATTGAGAATTGGCTGAAAGGCAGAGCTCTGAGGGTCGTCATCAGTAGCAGAGAGTCTGGTTGGAGGCCTGTGGCTAGTGGCGTCCCCCAGGGCTCAGTACTGGGTCCCATCCTGTTCAACTTCTTCATCAGTGACCTGGATGAGRGGACAGAGTGCCTCCTCAGCMGKTTTGCTGATGATCCCAARCTGGGAGGAGTGRCTGATCCACCTGAGGGCTGTGCTGCCATTCAGAGAGACCTGGACAGGCTGGAGAGTCGGGCGGAGAGGAACCTCCTAAGGTTCAACAAGGGTAAGTGCAGATTTCTATACCTAGGGAGAAATAACCGTAGGCAGCAGTACAAGGTGGGGGCTGACCTTGTGGAGAGCAGCTGTGCAGAGAAGGACCTGGGAGTGCTGGTGGATGACAAATCGACCATGATCCAGCAGTGTGCCCTTGTGACSRAGAAGGCCAAYGGTGTCCTGGGGTGCATTGGGAAGAGTGTTGCCAGCAAGTCAAGGGAGGTGATCCTGCCCCTCTACTCAGCCCTGCTGAGGCCTCATCTCGAGTACTGCATCCAGTTCTGGGCTCCCCACCACAAGAGAGACATGGAGCTACTGGAGAGAGTCCAGCGTAGGGCTACAAAGATGATGAGAGGGCCGGAGCACCTGCCCTATGAGGAACAGCTGCAAGAGCTGGGCCTCTTCAGCCTGGGGAAGAGAAGACTGAGGGGGGATCTTATCCATGTGTACAAGTACCTGAAGGGAGGGTGTCAAGGGGACGGGGACAAACTCTTTTCAGTTGTCCCACGTGACAGGACAAGAGGCAATGGGCAGGAATTGAAGCATAGGAAGTTCTGCCTGAACGTGAGGGGGAATTTCTTCATTGTGAGAGTGACGGAGCACTGGCACAGGTTGTCCAGAGAGGTTGTGGAGTCTCCTTCTCTGGAGATCTTCAAGGCCTGCCTGGATGCAACCCTGTCTGACATGCTCTAGGTGACCCTGCTTGAGCAGGGAGGTTGGACTAGATGATCTCCAGATGTCCCTTCCAACCTTACTGATTCTATGATTCTATGACTATTCTTTTCAAACTGAATTTTAATTTATGATACTGAATAGGCCAGATCCAGTTTTATGCGGGTATTGAAACAAAATATTGAGGTTTTTCTGTCTTAAATTTTTCGGGAGATTTTTTTGCTCATGAATATTTTAGAGTTTTGTCTTTTTTTCTGGATTTAGGAATAGAATAATCTTGGCAATCTCAAAAACTCTTATGATGGGAAAGGAATTTCTCGTCTTGTTCCAGACAGTAGGCATGGCAGTTCAGAAARCAGGCAGGTAAACTGCAGTGTCCCTTAGAGTGTATTCTCTGTTGATAATACTGCCAGCAGCAAATTCTTCAGTTTTAGCCAGAATTGATGTTTCCACTGATGATTACTTGTAAGTAGGCAGTGTAGCAGTGAATACCTTACTGCTCCTTTTCCAGTTGAGGAAATTCTTCAGGGCTCTGGACTGCCTAGAGAACAGCAGGAGACACTGCCTCTGAGATATCGCTAACATTCAGGAGCTTCATCCACAGTCACCTGCACAATCCCCAGCCGTGTATGGCAGAGGGCTGGTTCCTAAGCAACACATTTCTCAAGCCATTAAAGCAGCTGCATTCAAAAGAGGAAAGTAATATGGTCTGCTTTTTATGGGCAGTACGTCCTGATTAGGATTGTATTTTTGTGTACAGTGCACGCCCACTTCGGTGTATATGCCATTATCTCTGTTTAGTGTGTAGTTTATATTTAACTGGGCAACTTTGTTCTTTTGAGTAGGAAATGCCTTGCCTCGTCAAAATATTTAAGCAGGATAGCCTCTTTTTACACACAGTGAAAACAATGCGAAGATTTGCAGTTACTGGAATGGCTTTTGGCTTAGGCTTTTAGCCATTGCTGGTGCCATGCTAGGATGTATTCCAACTTCACATAATGACAATGCGTAGTCAAGCCTGTATCTATATTAGCTGTGAAGCCTTTTCTCTGTTGGCAGGCATCTGCAGATTACTGCAACCACAGCTTCTGAGTCCATTCTCCATACTTGCCCCAAGGCCATCTTCTCTAAGCTGTCCTCCTTCTCCAGCCCAGCCAGTCAGGGTTGCTTATAGCAAKCTTTGGAGACACCACTGAACAAATGTTTGAATCTGATGCCACTTCTTTTGCTGCTTTTTCTAAAGACTCAAGATGGTGACTTAGTTTAAATGTTCATGGGGAAAGCTAAGCATCTGCTATAGCCTTCTTGTTTCTGCCTTGTCAGTTGTTGCAGAGTAACTTAGCAAAACACTTGTAGATTTTTCCACAGCAAGATGTTTTGGATGAATCTGACACACTTCCTACTTTCTACTATAATTCAGAAAGTAAGTGTTTTGGATTACACCTGAGGCTGACATGTCTCAGTGATGGTTGACTTTTGCAGCTAGGAGTCTACGGCTAGGAGTCTACGGCTAAGCGTGACGCTTTACAGATGCCTATAATGCTAATGGAAATAGTAAGAACTCAGGTTTTCCATTTCTTCTCCTGCTGAGTAGATCTTCTATGTAAGTGATGATGAAAGTAGCAAAGTTGGCCTTTTGGAAAAGGCTCCCAAATGGATATTTTACCTGTTTATTGATCAAAAGGTTGGTGTCATCATTGCCAGCTTGTTCAGGAAGCTCACAAGTTTTAAAATAAAAATAAAGAGCCAAACCCATTCCGCATTGTTTGCCAAACATATCAGCATGGCATAAGTACWACCTGTTTGTTTTCCTGCAGATTAGCAGTGGTGACGTTATTGCTGTGTGGGGGAGACATTTGTTCAAGATTATTAGGATGCTGAGGAAGATTTAAGACTGCCCATGAGATGTCACTTTGCTGTGAGTGAGGTGTTCCAATGGCAGTTAACCTTTCCTTGTGTTTCAAAATGAATGTAAGCATATGTGGGACAACTCATATAGGATATTCTATTTTTACTTCCTCAAATGAGCTGTTTGGGGAGTTCATTATACTTGCAGCAGGATTAGGCTGGGGTTTTCTTTTTTGCTTGCTATAAAAACCCTTGTTCTGAATAATCTGCTTTAATTTTATGCTCTTCTGCAAATTGAAGTTGGCTGCTGAGAAGAAAATTCTCAAAAGCAGCAGGGCCTTGAAATAGATAAGGAGTGGTTTCTAGAAGYTGAAACAAATTGTAATTGTTTAGGAAGTGATAGCACCTCTTATGTAAAATGGTGCCTTGTCAGCTTATTTTTACACATGGTGTTTTATGTTTAGCTGGACAGATGTTTGTTATGGTTTCCTTTTTGCTGTTAACCAGATGCAAGATTGCTTATTTTCTTACGGGATTGTTTTGAAGACTGTCCCCTTTTAAAATGTTGTTAATGGGGAAGGAAATCTATAAACCTGATATAATAGATATGTTAACTATTAGATAAGAGGAGGAAGAATATCTTATTTTATTTTAAAAAACAATACAATCAATGCATAAGAATTTGGACACWGAACAAAAGTAACAAACATAAAATGCATTGTAAATAATAGACAAGGACGAGTAGGAATTCTGGCCCTATTGAAGTCGGCGGGAGCTTTGCCGTTGACTTCAGCAGGACAGGATTTCACCCAAGGATGTGACCTCTGCCTCAGGATCCACCTTGTTAGGTTATCTAGGTGTGTCATTGTTTCCCTGAGGACTCAAAGCTGCATGTGGCTGAGTTTCTTTGTCCTCTGCTGAAGTCCAAAGTACCCAGTGCGTTGAGGTGAAGCTGAGGCTCGGGGCTCAGGACTCAGTGGTTTTTGTGAGCCATAGCGTAAGAAGCTGCGTATCCACATTTTCCGAGGTTGCTGAAGGAAGCATGAAAAGCAGGAGCTGATGTGAGTTGTGGAAATCAGACCAGGCCCTTGTGTCCAGTGATGATTTTGAGGGATGAGAGAATGGGGATGAGAGTTATTATGAAGTTCTCAGTGTTGCTTCAGTCCTACAGGTCCCTGCCATTGGCAGGAAGAGAGCAACTCCTGCCCTGCAATGCAAAGCTTGTCCCATGTGCTGCCCTGTAGGAGATTAGGGACATGGTGATGTCTAGCCAGCTCCTTGCACTGCAGCCAAGGTTCACCAAGGCACAGAGGGGCCTCTCTCTGCTTTTCAGGAGTTCGTGCCTAGGATCACAGAAATCTTCTCTAGCATTTGTACCCTGATCACTGTCAAGCAGCTATAGCAGCAGGGAAAGTCAGATACTTAYGTGTGTGTGGAGAACAAAGCGAATTTCAGTTCATTCAGATCATGTTTCCGTAACTGTGACTGTCCTTGAAGATAGTTATGTATCACTTTCTGGAGTTAAACTACTCCAGAAGTGTTTTATGTGATTAGAATTGCATTATTTCACAACAGTACTGACCATAAATAAATTTTTAAAAAGTACTTATAGTTTCTAATATGATTGSGAGTGAGAATGAGAGGAACCAGCCTAGAACATGTTTCCTGACTTCAAAGTCAAGAGCAGCTATTTAAGAAAGCGAGATCACAGGCAGATCCAACTTCTAAAGAGGAAAAAATCATAATTTCCTCTGAAATCACTCTTTGATGCAATTGCGAAGATAACAAATGGTAACAGAAAGATTTTGGACAGAGGTATAATGGCTGCTGTAGTTATCCTGTGAAATGGAAAGATTATTCTGAAAAAAAAATTGCTGACATCATTATTGAAGGTCACTTTGAACTATTGTGTTTATAATTGAAAGTTAAAGGTTGATTTGGTATCTTCTATTTCAAAAGCAACAAAAATGTGTAAGAGATGCTCAGTATGGTAATCATTCATCTATGAGATGAAAGATAATGCTATGCATGAGGAGATGCAGAAAAGGCTGCAGTTCATGGACCCTGCATCCTGCTTACAGTTGCAAGGATTGTAGATGGCATTTTATTCACAAGAGAAATGYGTAAACTTTCTAAAGTTTATTGGGGAGAGTGAAGTTGAGATCTTGATCTTGARTTTCACCAGAAAACTGCCTGCTGGCATGAAGCCAATTTCAGGATGTTTGCCTTAATTTCAAAGTTGATCGTAATTAAATAGTGCCCCCTCTAAACAAATTATCCTTAAAAAGCCATTCTGCTTTATTCCTGGTGGCCATAGTACAGCTGTCAATAGCTGTAGGTATACCTAATGAAGCTCCAAAATGTGGTGGGGTACTCYTGAGCTGTATGTAAGATTGAAATAAGTCACTAGCATCCTCTTCCCTTTCCCTTTCCCCTTCCCCTTCCCAYCTTTTTTCTACGAATAAATCCTGTAGCAATAATTTCTACCTCACCCTGCTCCTGAAACTGGTCACGCTAGTGTCCTGATCTCCCTGCTGCCAGGAGCTGTTTCTCTCTCACAGAGGTTGCCTCTCYCCAGTCCAGTTCTTGCCCAAAGAGTGATTTGTCATAAAGTATGTGACAARGGAGGGCAGTCGGGTACCAGCTCTGCCTTTATCTGCAGTACGAAGATAAAATTTCYATTGGTTTGGCACCACTGAGTTATGTTCATTTTGCAAGACACTGGCTTTAGTTAAATGTAAATTAAATGGCTATGTAGGAAATGGCCTACAACTATTATTAGGCATTAAGTTTTTGAAGCAGAGGCATAGAGCCAAATCCTGAAAGAATCTTATCATCTGCAGCTCCTCGGATTTTAGTGATGGTGAAAGGGGGAGGGAGAGTGGCTCTGAACAACAGGGAACCACAATCCATCTTTAACTGGAGGCACTTAGAGAAGGATAATGTCAAGCTGCACAGCCTGACTCCCAGCTTCTGCTTTTGTTCACAACAGAGCACATCCTCCTTAGATCTGTGTGCAATATATGGAGACAATTKATAGGTCACTTGCATGCTGAAAGTAAATGCATCATTAGTGCCATGTATCACTTAAAAGTTAGTCCCATTGCTGTTATGTAGGCACCACAGAAACCTGTGTATACTAGCACACTGGAGAGTGAGTGCACATCACAAACATTTTTGTTTTACAAACTGCATGACCCAACCCTGCAAGTTACCATCCTCCCTCAGTTTGGTTTTCTCTGTAAGAAAAGTTCAGCAYGTTGTAGGATAAACTTGCTTCATTCAGCAAGGTTGGTGTTGACTCAGGTGTGCAAATCACTGGGGTTTGGGAAGGCTTGATCSTATAGTCTCAACCTGGAGCCAAGGTGAAAGATGTCAGGAAGATCTCTTCTGAAGCAGTTTGGTAGCTGATACCAAACCAGATTAACTATTCAGAGAAAATTAATCATACCCTGGACAAAATGCCAGAGAGCTTTCTCTGCAGAGTATGTGATATGCTCTGTGCCACACTAAATGTGGATTGCAGTATGGGATCAGACTAAAAGTCTACCTAACCAGTATCAACAGCCTTTGGAAAGAGCCTGAGAATAAGGCATTAGCAGTATGATCCTGCTCTGCAGTTGGCAAATGGAGAAGATTCTGAGCTCTGTGTAGACTGTTATGTTCAACAGCTGCCAAAGGGCCTATCTTCCACTGTTTCTTTTCTTGGGTCTTTTTTTTTTTTAACAGTTCCTGTTTTAGGTGTGTTCAACATGCAGTGACAATGAATTCTTCAGTTCCATTTCTTCATTCTGTGAAAAACATGCTACCTTTTGCTTTCCCTAAAGTGAAAGATGATATTTGGCAAAACATGCAAATGCTACTCTCAGATGATAGAGTATGTCCAGATTACACAGTGTGTAAGGAARCATCGAAGGCAGGAGGTAGGCAGGAGGAAAGGTCTCAGGCAAAACATTTCCATTGTTCCAAACAGCTCTCCTTTCCCACTTCCTGCCCCTCACAGTGTTTAGTAGTCTGTGGCTCAGATGTAGCTTTCCCAGTATTTCCCTGTCTTTCTTCAGCTAAGTCCCAGAGTGGTCATTCCATGCCTCCTGGGGGCTCTGTGCTGGCCTCTGCAAAGGGCAGGCAAGCCTTGTCCTACCGTGGTGTGTCTCTGCAGACCCTATGGTTCATCACTCAACTTCTTGCTCAGGCAGGCCACCTCCCTTTAACTCAAGATGTATTTGTTTTCTCCAGGACCTTGTTGCATGCACGTTCCCTGAGCGTGGCAGATTGTTTCTATTTTCTGTCTTAATAAAAGCCTAAATTATGACTCAAGTATTCATTGGTGTTGCTTCTAACTCCTGTGTTCAGGCCACTCAGTGTCTAAACTTTGCCATAAGGTTTAGCATGTTCATTTAGCAAGAGGTAAACTGTTTTTCACTGGTCTTCATATTCCTGTACCACTTAATAAATCCGTATTTGAAATCCAGAATTTGGTCCTCAGTCAAATTRATCTTGATATTCAGACTAGCTTTGGAAAATAAAGCCATTAAGACATTTCCTGTGGATATCTTGCTCATAGTTGGCTGCAGTTTATGATGGGATTTTTTTCATTTTGTTTTGGAGTTTTTTTCCACATCTTTTGTAACATATTTTCTTGGTGCACAGCACTGGAATTTCTCCAGACTGAATGTAAACTACTACTACTACTGTTCAGGGTGGATGAGTTAGCCCCATCACAGCAGTCTTTCTAAAACTCAGAGAGTGGAATCTCTTTATCACTCTGATGGGAGTTAAGTAAAGCYTAGGAGTCATATTGACTTTCTATAATATAATGAAATTCATTGGGGAGGTTTCACTGCAGTTCTCTTGTTCTCTTACCCTACTTTAGAATTCATGACAACGCTATCCCTGCTTTTGGAGAAGTGTGCAACTGTCCAGCTGAAAGCAGTTCTGGCTGTGACACATATTCGCATAAGATTAAGATTGCAGAAGAGAATGCGTGGAAGAACTGACATATGAAAACACCTAGGTAAAAAATTTGTCTTTCCTCTGAAGGGAGAAAAGTTTTCCATCTCTGTGTGCTTTGGAAATTCCCATGGTTCACTAAATGAGATTTTTGTAAGATTGACCTGAAGTCTACCTTCCTCCATTTGTTTGAATCTGTGTCTCTCTTGAATGTAGCTGCTGTTTGAGAGCTGTTGGTGGACTAGATAATTTCAGACACGGTGGGACTTTGAAATCCTCAACTTTGTTCAGCGATTCTAATTACTTTTCGTAGTAGGAGGGCTAGGTTTAAGGCCAGGGGAAAGAGATTTAAGCCAAGATTTATGACTGCTGTCTTTTGGAAAAGTGAGGAGTTTCTTGATTTTGTAGTTGATGCTGTGGTGGCAAAGTCAAAGCATTGGATTTAATTTCTGGCTCAATTAGCTCAGCTTCATAGCATGCATTTTTCCACTTTTTACTCTTGAGTTTTAGCTGGAGCAGATGAAATACAAATCTCACTTGATCATATTGTAAATTACTTTTAGCAATATGTTTATCTATGTATTATTCTGTGCATACTATTGATATTAGTGTACAATGCATATTACTGTTGATTTGCAGGAAGGTATTTATTTGAAAGTGAATGCCTCAGTCCTGCATTGCATATACATAAAATAGCTTTTTTCCTTTTCCATAATTAATGAAGAAACATTTAAAAGCCCTRCTGCAGAAGTTAGGCTTGATGGTGCAGCTTGGAGATTGGGCTGGGGCTCTTTTGAACTCCTGGATGCAGTCTGAGAGGAAAGCAGCGCTTCATSCTCACAGGCCGTATCTCTCTTAGGAAGTAATGTATACATTAGGAAGTAATGTGACCCAAAGTAATTTTGCAGAGCAGAACAGTTACTGCTGAGATCCTGATGTSTGCATTACACAGATTTCAGAGAAGACTAGTTTGGACAAGCTCCTGTCTGTTCTTGTGCGTTCGACACCTGGTAGTTGGACCACACTGCAATGTGAACTGCAGTGTGGTAAATGGGAACAGTAGGGAGATTCACTTCTAAATCATTTCTGCACTCCTGCTTAGAACGAATATGCTGATGTACTGCGCCCTTAAATAGTTGAATAAAGCTCCTGAGATAGTGGGTTTGGTGCTTGGAGTCAAATTTATTTGTAAAGGAATTATAGTTTGTTGTCAGTACCAGCACACATCTATGTTACCTAGGTGTAGATTTTCTGTGGTCTATGACTTGACTGTGATTCCTTTGGAATGTTTGAAGCTTCCTGGTGCTTTGCACAAGTGTTGGGTTTCCTCTGCCAGTGACCCATTCAGAATGATGGTTCCTCTTGACACAAAGAATAAGAGGGTGCAATGGGATACTGTACCATTATGTTGCTACTTGCAAGGTTTATTCAGTGTTGAACAATTTGCTGTATTTCAATGCATGTTTCCTTGTGTATCTGTATTAGAATTAATCCAGCAAGACCTACAGAAGGTTTGAAGAGCATCTTAGTATCCAACTATCAAATTCTGTTGATGGTGATGCTAGGAATGAAGGTAGGATGGCAGAATACTGGCTGAAGAAAGTGGTTAAAACCAGTGGGTAGTCAAACTCAGAAGAGAAGGGTCAAAGACAAGCAATCAGAAAGAACCAGGGTATGAAATCAGTGGTGTAACAGCAAAATAAAACCTCTGTCAAGACAAAGGTGGTGTCAATTAACTGTAGAATAGCAAAGAGATAAAGGAGTTTATCTGTGAGAGACTGGCAGATTCATTTGATACTTGTATTTGATAAGAAATTTGGAGAAGGTGGGATGCTATTTGTTTATTTATTTCTTTTTCTTATTGTTTTTTTTTCTTTTTACAGAGAAAGGGAGGAATGACAGCGCTATTTTATCTTTACTTGATTAAATACAGTGCCATATGAGAAGTTACTTAAGAAGAGGAGGACTAGAAGGAAACTTGTAAGTTGCATAGGGAATTTGGTAGTGAGAAGTCAGAGACTAGAAAAGGAAAATAGATGTGTGCAGAGGAGACACCCAGTGAGTGTTCAGTGGTTGGTCTTGGGATGTTCTTATTGCTTCTTTAGATGGTTCCTCTTGACACAAAGAATAAGAGGGTGCAATGGGATACTGTGCCATTATATTGCTGCTTGCAAGGTTTATTCAGAGTTGAACAACTGCAGAGAGATGGACTGTCCAATTTTTATGGGATGTAGATTGCTTAGCTTTGCAAAATAGAGGCTGAGGGTTTATGACTGGTCTCTAAAAGTCCACTGAGTTAAACATCAAAGAGGGGGAAAGGCCACTCTTGATACAAAGATACGTGAATAAACATATAAAGCACTTTGGCCGGAGAGTAGAAGAGTGTTGGTGGAGCTTTCCAACACTGGAGATGGGAATTAGCAAGTCTCGAGGGAGAGCCAGGGTTGCCCGTGACAACTGAGACTGGACTTGGCAATGTAATAAGCAAGAAGTCCCTTCTAATATTGTACGTATGGATTCGGGTAACACTGTGAAGAGAAGCTCTCAATCTGCTCTCTGCATTTTTCAAGAATTTTGAAGCAACTTTTTTGCTTTTCTCAGAAAGAATAGGACRAAACTTCCCTACACACGTTGTGTCCAAAGGCATAAATCTTGAAGGAGCAGATTTTGCAAAGGCCTCTCTGACTATATTAGTTCCAAGGTTGTTCTCTAGGAGAGGACTCGACTGCTGGCGATACTAGTTTGACTGATTATAGCTTTTAATGAGCGCTGTTACTGTCTCTGTTAGATCAATGTGTACGCGTATGGCCAAATTTGTAGGCCTCATGAATTGCATAGCAAAATCTTCCTCTGGAGCACCAGAGCAAGGCACATTTCTGATGAGAGAAGAAACTCCAGAAGGAGCTTCTCAAGCATCCCTCTACACAGAGGAGTTTGGTTTACCCTGCTGATAATCCTGTTATAAAGGCCCAGGCATGGGAGCTGCACCTAAACTGAGATAGTGAATAGACAAGTTGGCCATGCCAACACGTCTATATGTGGGAATGGCAAAAGCCTAATTGTGTGCACATAAACATCTCTTTGTGTTAGGATGTGTTTCTTCTGTTTCCAGGTGTACTGGATGCCCTACGTACGTTAGTAGAAGTTGGRCCTGCATTATGAGCAAAGGCTGAGTATTTCTGCAGAATGTAGCTTACAGTATGTGGGTGATCTAAAAGGCTTTGTTGGCCTTTCACATTGGCCATTACAATGTACATGTGAAAAATTACATGTTTATGTGCCTTCTGAAGCATATTGCTGATGTAGGAGCATAGGCAGAAACAGTGCTCCATGGTTTCATTAAATACCCCTGTTTTGCAGGACATCAGTCCTGAGTGGGACTGAAAATTTCAGAGCACTACATTCTGCTCTTGGTTTAGTTGATGCAAATACAAAATAGCTTGAGCTTTTATATCAGTGTAGCCAAGTAGACTAAAACGTGATTCTATGTATCTTTTCTCCAGATAGCATGTATTTTAGTAGGTACAGTCTAGACAATGCCTGCGTGTGCTGCTATTAACAGTTGGCTGGAGCTGGAGCCTAGAGACAGGAAAAGTCTCTGTGGGTCTATCTTACTGCAAATAGTGTGACTTACACAGGTGCACCTGGTTGCATTGTGCTCTAGGGACAGCAGCACATGTAGGATTCAGCTGTGCCATATTCTGGGATATAATGTTCACAAGTTTCGGTCATCTTAGTTCACCTCTGAAATTAAAGATTAACTATCTCTATATATCTATCTAAATCCACATCTCTGTATATATGTCTTTTTTTATATCTGTATGTATGTTTCTGTATATATGTCTCTTTTAACTCTTAGCCTGGGAAAACAAGTCTGAAATCTGAAAGACAGGCTTTACTTTTTTGGCTCGCATGCTTTTATGTAGCCTGTGCAACTGTAAATCTGATTAGTGTCCTTCATGGTACAGTGGTTGTGGTGGAATCCAGTTTGCCCTCCCAGGATTGTACAGCCTCCACAGTGTGAATAGGAGTAGGAAGCAGAAGAATGCTTTATTTATTTATTTATTTTAAATCCCTGTGATACGCCTAGATAAAAAGCCAGCTGAGCTGTTTTGCAGTGTAAAAAGGTGGGAAGTAAGTGAGAAGATACTTCTGTTTAAGGGTAACAAAGCTGCAGCATTATAACTATGCAATGACACTATTTCTCCGGGTGTGGTTGATTCAACTAATAATGACAGCATTTTTATTGCAGGACCAAACAAGAAGATGGGGTGCCAGGGATTTATGAATTTGGGAAACCAGCTTCTTCGCCGAAAAAATGTGGACTGTACTCGAGAAGACAGTCGGCTTTCGCGATGCCTCAATACATTTGACTTGGTGGCTCTGGGTGTAGGCAGCACTTTGGGTGCAGGTGTCTACGTACTGGCTGGGGCCGTGGCACGAGAAAATGCAGGACCTGCCATCGTTATCTCTTTCTTGATTGCTGCTTTGGCTTCTGTGCTGGCTGGACTCTGCTATGGAGAATTTGGTGCTAGAGTACCTAAGACGGGATCAGCTTATCTCTACAGTTACGTGACTGTTGGYGAGCTATGGGCCTTCATTACTGGATGGAATTTAATTCTTTCCTATGTTATTGGTAAGTATAGTAGGTGCACTGCAAGACTGTAGCTTTTATCCAAAATGACAGCATCGTTTGAAACATCAACCTTGTTGGCACTGTTGTATTGCTGTTATAAAATAGAAGCAACAGACTTGCTTGTACTCACTGAAGATTTCAGGACTCTCTTGCAGGAATGCTTTTATGGTGGCTCCTGTCACTCTGAGAGGTGACTGATGTTGCAGGCTGAGAGTCTGTACTGAAGCTGGATTGTTACTGCAGCTACTTCCTCTGAACTTCCACATTATCCATTTGGCATTCCCTTGACTGAGAGGCTGCTAAAAATTAGTCATGAAACAGAACTTCTTTCTTCTYCCTAAGGAAGAAGCAGCTGACAGCAAAATGCCTTTACACATTCTGTACTTTAAAAAGCTGTGCTTCTGACTGATTATGGATTAATTTCTAGTGCCTTTGAAACCTGTTTAAAGTACCTGAAGAGCAGAATTTTTTCTTGTGAGTGATTGCAAATTAGGCTAAGGGTGAGTTGCAGGTTCACAGGCTCTGAAAGGTCCAAAATAAATCCCTTCTAAGTCCTTAACTCCCACTAAGAGAGGCCTTGGATGAAGGTCTGAGCATGCGATGTACAACTCAGCTGATACATAAAAACTAAACCACATTTTGCTAATTAAAGATTCATGAAACCTTGTGAGGCTCCTGTCTCGTCAAACATGTTCTGGGCATGCTGCTTGTCATCATGCCTATAATTAAGGCAACTTGTCAGTTCAGAGAGAAGACTTACTGGTTAAAATAAAAAACAATATCCATCTGAATTATTAAAGAGAGTTATTTTTTTTAACTGGATTTTATGGAATGTGCAGCTGTTACCCTGGAGATTAGTTCCCATGGTGCTGGGGACAGGAGGGTAAGATCGTATCCAGACTGGTATAGTGATGGAGTAGCTGCTTGTCTGAGATGGTGCAGACTCAATTCTGTGCTACCTGAAACTTCTTGCTCCTTTTCTTTTTAAATTAGAAATGAGAGGAAGAGCCAGAGTCATTTAAACTCACCTCCTTAAGAAATGTGAGTCCAGTGATTTTTTTATGAGTCAAGTTCACTGCAGGCAGAGGATAAAAATAGTTTTTAAACAAACTAAGCATAACACTTGCTCCAGATTTCCAAAATGGACTCTGCTTAGACTACATGTAGAAAAATAGAACAGCTATCTTAGTGATTTATCTTCTCTGACCAGAATRGTAATGATAAATAGTCTTCTCCATGCTGTTCTGGTTAGTTACAGGACCTTTCCTGCCTTGATACTGGACAACCCAAATGAGTAATGTAGTTGAGGAGAGGCCAAGGTAGCATCCTCAAACCTGATTCTGCCAAATGCACAATGAGAAGGTTTACCTATATAATATTACACTCACAGGATCTAGACTGAGACTGATATTTTTTAGATTTTTTTTGTCCTCTCATAATGGCTTTTGAACTACTACCTCAGCTGTTACTTTAGAACTGACTGCTTAATATATTATCATAAGGCAGGAAATACAAAAATTAGATAGATGGTATCCATGAATGTGCTGTTACACAACTTTGTTACTCTTAATTCAATCCTGTGACAACAAAGTAGGTTTACAACTGTCTTCCTCATAATTTGAAGGAAGGGTGGCTAAGCAGAAAAGAAACTCCCAAGGGAATATGAGCTGTAGCAAGTCTGTTCTTTATCTTATGCAGCCCATTTACCCACGCTGGTTTGCCCCTTTTGTGAGCAAGGATAACTCCCACCAGCTTCAGGGGTGTGGAAGGGAAAGATATGTTGGCAAGCACACTCTGCAGTTCAGAGCTGGGGGTTGAGAGAAGGCAGGCAGCCAAATTTGTGTTCAGTCATGCTGCAGAAAATCCAGAGCAGTGCCRTTGAAACCAGCCAAGGCAGTGAGAGCTTGCGTCTATATGTAAGGGATGTGGCCAATTGGTATTTTTCACACTGAGGCTCTGTGACTTCTGTTCAGCCCAGGCAATATGAGAAGTACTGGGTAGYGGTGATGAATTGTGGTCTGCAGCATGTAATTAACTAAGCGACTTGGACTGGGAGTAGGAGTCCATGCCAAGAGGAGAGGCATGCGCAAGGCAGCTTCCTCCCACCCTGTCTGATAGGGTTTGGGCTTAGCTGGGCTGAGATACCTTGGAGCTGGCTTAGGACTGGAAACTGGTATAGGATCTTGGAGGTAGATGTCATGTGAAAGTGGCTGTGTGACTAGTTGGTGGTCACCTAGACTGGAAGGAAGTAGGCTTTCAGGACCAGGATCTGGTCTGGACTTTGTTCTGGGGCAATGAAGCTTTGGGGGATTGTGCCAGATTTGAGGGAAATGTTTCAAGAGCGGGAAGCTGGGGGGAGCTGGTAGAAGTATGAGTAATAGCGTTCTTGCAGAATATCAGTTGTTCAGGCGAAGGGTCCYGTCCTAGCCCATACCTGTTTCTGTAATGAGCGAGAGCAGGAGGTCTGCACCGGAGCTTCTACACCCTTCTGAGGGCTGTGTGGTGCAGATGGGAGCCAGCTTGATTCTGGCAAGGTTGTGCTGGCCCAGAACTATTCAGTCCTTCTGGATGCAGGTTGACTGCATGGTCTAGTATCTTAGAAACACACTTATTTCTATAATAGCAATAAGATATTACTCAGGTGTCTCCAATGCTTGAAGTATGTCAGATTCCCCCCATGCCCTCAAGGATGTTGGTTACAGAGGGTTAAGTATAAACTGCTGATAGTTATGAGGAACTGACTTCCGAGCAACTAACATCCAGTATAAAGAATACAGGAGCTGGTTGTTCCTGTCCTAGAACATGAAATATTACAGGCAGAACAAAAAAATAGAACTAAAGAAATAGCTTCCTTCCTAGAATTGCACTGAAGTAAGTTGAACAATTTGAGTGTGATACACAATAACTTTGGATTTTTTCAAGGTTAAATGTCTTGCTGCTTGATGATGTTGCTCTCCCATCTCTTCAAGTACATTCACACTATGCACTTCTCCATTTCAGCAAACAGAACAATATGCAAACATGTCTGATTGATGGCTTATCTTTATACTGTTGAAAAGCCAGATTGGCATGATGAATGTTCCTGATTTTACTGCAGGTGATGCCAGTCCATTGCTGAAGAGGATTTAACTCTGGATAAGCACAGACATTGTTTAAAACAATTGCAGGAGCCACAGTTGGAACCTGAAAACCTGCCCGTATCAGATCCAGTCTCTGACTTCACACTACTGAATGTGTCAGGACAAACTGTTCTAGGCAGAAATGGACCTAGACAAAGTCCTCTAAAGAATTGCTCTGCATACCAAAACCAAACCAACTCCTGTTTTAGTCAGGCAATTATGTACTGTAGTAATTATATCATGCAATTTGATGCTGTTATATGTAGTGTACTGTATAGACATTGCTAGTATAAAGATAACCACTATAACACAAATGGGGAGGGAGAAGTAGGCTGTCTGTTACCCAAATCTATTTATGTTGTACAATCCTGTCACTCTTTGGTGATATCTCTTCATTGTTACTATCTCAGATCTCAGAAATGGCTCTTCTGGCCCAGATAATGTCTCAGACTTGGTCATTGTGAGACCTAGGTTCAGTCCTCAACCCAGCAAGCTGTGCCTATTTTTTTTTCCTGACATAGGAAACGTAGGCTGTGGAGGGGGTAGTCTTAATGCTTACTGCAGGGAGGAGTCAAGTCACTTGCTAGAATTAGCATTAGGGTCCTGCTATATAATGACTTATGCTCAGATAATCCAGACACTTCATTTGAGTCAGGTGTGTGATTTGATCCTGCGCAGATACTCTAGCACTAGAGTCTGAGCTGACTTATACATTGCCAGAGTAGATTATTTGTATAGGTGAGGTGAGTTTTGCAATCTAGGCTCTGGTGCTCTAGCTTTGCACTGTCCGAAGCTAGACTGCCTCATATGAAGTCTCTCTGGCTGGGCTGTAGTAACCCTGGTGTAGACACATATTTAGTGATTTGTGCTAGCATGAGAAGAGACTCGAACATCCACAGCAGCAGAGATTACAATGTTTTGAGGAAGTGAAGGCTGCTAGAGGGCATAAGGAACATATTATTCTAGGCTATAACTCAAGGCAGAATGAAATTTTGGGAAAGCTAAATCTCTGTAAGGATTTGTTTATCCTGTCAACTAAGTGTGCGTCTTTGTCTTACCACCTACATTAACATTGAAGCACATGCTAGGCATGAATATAGCCTAAGTTCTGAGTCCACAGGAGGGTGAATGCTGGAAAATGATAGGGAACTTTGTACTGTCCCAGGCTGTTGTTCATGTGATCTGGAAGCATGCAGATCCCAAGCCTGGCTGTACATTAGATTGGAATCTATGATGCAGTGTGGCCACATTGGATCTGTAGAGGAAAATCTGCTACTAGCCCCTGAGAAATGAATGCAGACTTGCTTTCTGTCATCTTGTGCTTTGAGGCCTGCCATGGTAAAAAGCAGTACAAGGTGCCTCTGTTTGGAGTGTGTGCCAGCCATGAAAAGTGATCTACATAATTTCTGTCCTTTTTCAGGAACCTCTAGTGTGGCCAGAGCGTGGAGTGCAACATTTGATGAAATCATAGGACAGCACATTGAAGATTTTTGTAAAAAATACATGACTATGGATGCTCCTGGAGTGCTAGCGAAATACCCAGACATCTTTGCTGTGGTCATAATCTTCATCTTAACAGGTAACCCCCTTGGAGGGGTTTGTGAGTCTTGGACTTTCCTCTTCTGTAATTTCATTGTTTGCTTTTGGAATAGGCACAAAGTCCTCATTTATTTCGGACACTTTATTAAAAGCTCTTTGTTTGCTCCAAGTGTTGGATTGACCTGTTTTGCTACCCTGGAGTTAGCACTGGGCATATACTGTTTGTAAACATCTATTTAGAGGGAAGCATTCTAGATATTTTTGTGAGTCAATTTTAAAACCTTAAATAAAATTTCATATAAAGAAAGAAGGAAGCAAAAGGTGACTTGTTGCCCTCAATCAGATATGGAAATTTGGTCCTTCCTCTTCAAATCTTATTGCACAAGAACCTCATGTACTACTTTTTTTTTTTTTTAATGTCAAACATGGAAACATGTATGGGCTTTAGTTCACAGCAGTGAATGCAAGACTTAAGAGAAATAAATGTGTGGAAAATAATCAGGTCCTCTTTTTTTTYCCTTTTTTCTAAAAATACGCCAATGCTTTGGATCAGAATTAGGAAAAAGTTTTGAAAATCTGTAAATTTTAAACCCTTTTGAGCCTTTACTGCTCCAACTCCAACTGCATCTTGCAAAACATTGCCAAATATGAGCAAATTTTTAAAAATTATATTTTTCATGCACCTTTGTGATTCCCAGAAGGCAGTACTACAATATTACCACTAGCAGGAAGTGTAGCCTTGGGTGAGCACTCTGGGCAACATGCGGTGCTACTCTCCTCTCCTAGGTTCTTGTGATTTTTTTTATGTTTTTATTTTCTCTCTCAGCGGTCACATTTGATTTTAATTAGAGGTTCTTAAAAACCAGGTACTGGAGGTGCAAATCTGAATTACCAGTTTGTTGTTCTGAGAAGCTGAGTTATGCCTCAAAAAGCTTTTGGTTGCCAATGCCTGTAAATATACTGTTATCCACATGGACATCCTTAAGACCACAGGCTGAATTCCTGCTCTCACTGAGGTCACTGTCARAAATCCCACTGATTTAAATGAGAGCAGGATTCCAAGGATGACACTTTTTTCCATATCTTAAGTACTGGAGGTAGCTGATCTGCTGTATTTCATCCCTGCTGGGGTAATATCACATTATCTCCTGCTCCTAAGGAAGGTTGAATGTCTTTTGTAACTTAAACGTTTAGCGAAGACCTCTGAGACAATGTTTCTTCATGAAAAATCACTTGCAATGCTTCCTTCAAGGCCCTGAGTTTGTTGTAGTTGTGGTCTCTGGATGGAGTTGTAGTAGATGGCAGTGTAGTGTGGTGATATGACTCAAGCTAGGGCTGAAACTGCTGGAAGCAGCATAGCTGTACTAGCAAAGCGCTTTACCTGGGATAGACACTAGATGGAAGTGCTGTGTGTGATGGTATGTTAAGCTGGGTAGTAGTAATGTGTGGGCTGGAGCCCCCATCGTCTTTACAGGTGAATTTATGTTTAACCTACCTGGCTCTAACTTGGGCTAGTTGGCTTTATGGGGAGACAAGGTGTATTAATCTGGGCAGAGCACAGCGTTAATGCAGCTCTACGTTTTCAGGAATTGAGGTGTCCTGTTTGTAACTCAGTTATCTTTATGGCCCCCCTGTGCATGCTGCTGGTGGAGAAATACCTGACTGCCTGTTTGCCATTTTTCCTAGGGCTTTTAATTTTTGGAGTGAAGGAATCTGCCCTGGTGAACAAAGTGTTCACCTGCATCAACATTCTTGTTCTCGGCTTTGTCATGGTGTCAGGCTTCGTGAAAGGATCTATTAAAAACTGGCAGCTGACTGAACAGGACATTTACAACGTCAGCCATGGCATTTACGGAGACAAGTAGGTTAAATCTTTCCTTCTCAGCTCTAAAATTGATGCATTTTCAATAGCAAGTTTATGGGATGGCTTGTGCAGTGATTCCCTCAAAACTGTTTAGAGTATCAGTGAAGAGGATTGCTCCCTTCTTAACCGTCACTTTCACTGCCTTGAGGGACAAGGCAGGTTTCAGTGGAGTTTGGTGAAAGCAGGCTAGGCTGATCAGATGAAGCTGGAAGGAGTTATATAGTCTGAATGTAGGTCCTGCTAGATAAGTGACCATTTCCAACATCACAACTAATATTCCTTTTTTTGAGAAAAAAGGAGCTTTTTGTATAACCTCATACTCAAGGCTGCATCATGCTGGCTCTGGTGCTTATAGTCATAGAATCTTAAACCATTGCCAAGTATAGCTGTGTAGCTCCTTTGGGCACTTGAGCAAGATCCTTGAGGCACCATTATACTTTTTAAAGACTTTGTCCTAAATGCTTCATGCCAGTGAAATGGAAGGCAAGTTGCAGATTATTTTAGTGCATTGCAGCAAGTTTATCAGAAATCCATTTTTAATGACGTTTTGTTGCTTGGCCAAAATCCTCTCTTCCTGCACAAGGCCAAAATTAAGGAGCTTAGAAGGGCTGCTGATGATGCAGGGCTGTTCATTTTCGCTTGAGACTGTGCAACACAGACTGTATGCTCTGGCTTTTAAATGTCTCCATGTACTTCCATTCAATCCTTACTACCTAAACCCTTTGGGCTGGCCTGCAAGGTAGCACAGTTTGGCACTAGCTGGAGAGATTGGTACATGTTTCAGGGGTCAGTTTGGCTTGAATACAAACAAGCCACTTATTGAGCCTTTGCAAAATTCAACCTGCTGTGAACTTTTTTCCTGCAAATAAATTGCTTCTGTAGGAAAAATCTCTCCTCCTTCCCTAACGCTGTCTTGTGCAATTACCAATTAGTACAGTAGCATTTCACTGTAACTGTAGCACTGTCATCTATAACACTTGTTGTTTTTGTAAAATGTATCTAGGGGGTTATTTCACTTTATTATCATTTCCAGAGTAATCCACATTTGGATTGTCTGAGCTATTTATTTCTGAAAATAACAGGCGAGTTTTCATCTAAATCTCAGTTAATTTCTACAGTGAAGAGAACTGAGACGCTTCTACCTGATAAGACTTGCAGATCTAGGATTTACATTTATTTAATTGAATTTTTCTTTTTCTTGAATTTTCAGTGACCAGAATTACTTGAACTGAAGGATATTTTATACACATGTGACTCAAAACAGGCACATGATCCAGAGTGCACTGAAATCAGTAGGAGCCTGTCTATTAACTTTAATGAACTTTGGATTAGACCCCTCAAGGCATTTGCCTGCCTTATTAATAGATTAAGTTAATAAGATTACATAGTATTTTGCAATTCTGCCTGCACACACAAATGGGATATGTTTTTGTCATGTTTGGATGAAGAGTAATGTCATGTTTTGAAATATAAGAGTATATTGTTTTTTTCCTGACGTTCAGGACTCTCCTGTCCCATATTTCTCATCCTCAGTACTCAGGGAAAAGATTTTTCCTACTTATTGTTGTCCAAAAATGACACTTTTCTGTCTTGCTGCCACCATTTCATGTTTCTAGAGACAAGCTATTACATTCACTGTGTTTCATTAACTTAATATTGTGCTTTAGGTACAGTCTGAGCATGTGTAAGAGATTTTGCCCCAACCAGGGATGCAGGCTCCTCTCCTCCGTCAGGATTTCAGGGAGGGTTTGGATATAAGCTTGCCACAGAGAGTTCAACATTCAGGACTGAGTGCGTTTTAGACAGTCAAAGCATCCTGCATTGCTCTCTGGTGTGTAGTTATGTACACTTTACCTGAGTCCATGTTAGGTGCAAAGCATATAGTTCAAATCTCTCTGTCTTCATTTTTCAGAATAGCATGCCGTACTTTTTCAAAAATAATGAACCCATGTAAATGTTTATATGTGCATGCACATGGTAATATTAAGAGAGATAATTTAATCTTTATTATTTTCTCCATGTCTTAGCCAAGACATTTTTATTTTGGAAAAAGTGGGTGATGGGCATATGGGCATAAATCACGAAGCTTTTTTTTTTTTTTAATGCACTCCAAAGGCTGTTGCAGGGGAGTCCAAATTTCAGTAATGGGTAGGGCTTAGCATTTTGCCTGATACTTGTTTGCAGGCTATGTGAAAAGGAGAAAATACTCGTCTGAACTCCAACTTTGGATTTTGCTATGAACTGTGTGAATGAATAGTCTTCTTGTTCCCAGTTAGGCAATATGTCTTCTAACCAAGTGCCATGCCTTTTAGTCAAACACAGGGAGGAAAGCTTTACGGTGTTGGAGGGTTTATGCCCTATGGATTGAATGGAGTCCTCTCAGGGGCAGCCACATGTTTTTATGCTTTCGTGGGATTTGACTGTATTGCCACCACAGGTAAGATGAAGGATGTCTTCATTCCTGTTATGAACCTGTTTGCTGGTAGACTGGCTTTCAGTAATGTTACACAGGGTAACACTGGGTAATAGGTAATTAAGAACACTGCATTCATTATCCCTCTGAACCTCAACCTCAAAAACGTTTTTGACTCAGCTGGCTCCTTATTCTCAAAGTGCTAAATATGTCACAAGTCCCTTTGTGCTTGACTTCTACCTAGTTTTGACTTATAGCTGCTGTGGCCAGCAACTAAACCTTATAACCCACAAAAACAGCTTTCTCCCTTTTACTTTGCCTGCAGGGCCCAGTTCCACAGGTGTTTGCTGATGACACTAACCTGATTGAACCCCACAGGAAACACAATCTATTTTACCAGTTAGGTACCTGGGAAAACCCATGTTCAGATGCCTCATATGACTGGCAGAGTTTGAACCTCTAACTCCAGATGATGCTTTAATCAACAAGCTATTCTGAAGAAGGATGGTTAAGTGCCTCCAGCTGAAGGTGTTCCACTTGGCTTGGAGWACGGAAAGAGCCAGAGAAAGAGGAAATTGTTGAGGAGGATTTTGCAAGTTAAAGCAGTTCCTCAAATTGAAGATCTCCAAGGTTTCTGAGAGAGCAGCCTTCAACAGTGGCTCATTTCTCCTGGCTTAGAGGAATCTCAGGTCCTTGGAGAAGGGAATGAGTTTCCACACTTTCCTGTTCATCAAGAACTGAATTGCTTCAAAGCCAGACTAGGAGGAGGAGGAGATCATCACAAAGACAGATAACCCAGTACTGCTTCTTGTTTCAAGAAGTTTGAGAAACTCTGGCTCCATTACTCCAACTAACCCTAGGGCTTCTCCCTGGAAAAGAAGCACATCCATCTGCTTTTGATTTATGGGCTCTAGTTATGGGGTCATTGTGGGGTCTAGTTCCTCCCTCCTTATGAGCTCATCCTTCTGAAATAGCAAAAATCAGAAGCTCTTGGCTTTGAGTCAAGAACAGCTCTGGAGGAGGAGGATGCTCAAAACTATTTCTTAACTAATCAGTGCCTGAATTTTGATGGTGTGGTGTTTTTACACATTCATCCCAACTTGATTGTCCAAAGTTCTCCTTAAAAATGGAGAAAGTCCTCTTTTTAAGAGAGATTTTCAAAATTTGATATGATCATAAGGTGCTGTGCAAACTCTGATTTTCCTTAGAACTGGGCACCTATGATGCTGATTTTCACAATTTCACAGCTTTTGTGGAGGCGCTAGCTTAAATTCTCACTCCAGTGTTTGCCCCCCGACTGCATGATAATTTGTTGTTCCATCAGTTGTGACTACTGAACTGTTTTGGGGATCATGCTGTCAATGGGATAACAGGAATAATAGGAAATAAAAATAACCTGGTTTGGAGTAAGGACTGCTTTTATTCCAGACTGAGTTTACAAGGCCTCCACAAATGTTGTGTTAGGAGAAGTGACAGGAGCAACAGAAGTAGGAGCATACAGCTCTCATGACATATGTGAAGTAGATCCTTAAGGCCATCTTCAGTATGCAGCTCTGTACAGGTGAACTACAGCTTCACTGCTCACAGAGCCTTTGCAAGGTCCAGCCAGCATGTGTTAGACTGGGATGAAGTTCTTTGTTGTCTTTTACTTGAATCCTTCAGTTTCTTTGTTCTAGGTGAAGAGGTAAAAAACCCTCAGAAGGCTATTCCCATTGGCATCGTGGCATCTCTGCTCATCTGCTTTGTCGCTTATTTTGGTGTGTCAGCTGCCCTCACACTCATGATGCCTTACTATCGGCTGGATACCAACAGCCCTTTACCTAATGCCTTTAAATATGTAGGCTGGGATGGAGCCAATTATGCAGTGGCTGTTGGTTCATTGTGTGCACTTTCAACAAGGTAAGACACTGCTCTTCTTAAATATTTCTCAAGGCAAATGCCTATCTCCAGCTCCTTTTTAAATGGCATATGTCAGGACTCAGTTCTTGCTCAGCTTCCCTGCCTTCATTCATTTCCCCAGCTCCACATTGCATTATTAGCAGCATTGAGTCCAAAGATGAAATTGTGACCTGTTGACTTCAGAAGGGTTTCATCCTGTGATAGGCTGCAGAGATGTGCATGGCCAATATCATTTTAGAAACTCCTGTCCTAGCAGCAAACCAAGCAGGTGCATCTCTTGAATGTAAGTCTGAGTTCAATGACTTGAAGTTATGGAGGTAGCTATAAAATGTAAGCATAGTCTGCCTGGAAGACATCCTGGCCTGCTGGATGGAAAGCAGACCTGTGTCAGGTACTGCGGGGTCCATCTTCTGGAGCGTATGGGGATTATGATATCCAGAGCAGTCTTTCTGCAGGTTGCCTGTGTGACAGCCATCTGGATGGGAGGCAGGGCAGGCTAGAAGCAGAATATATCATGTTCTCCTGTACTCTGGAGATCTATTACTTCAAGAAGATGTAAATCTGTTTAGTTAGGTGAGCAACTCATAGAGGCTTGGAGAGCTTATGGTTATTTTGCCATAAAATCAAGCTGTTGCCATGCCCCATGGCTAGCTTTAGGTATCTAAAATCACGAAAMTGCACCTCAGTTGTCAGCTAGCAGCAACATGAGTGTTTGTAGGGAGTGCTTGAAGGAGAAGCTGGAGTGAGTGAAAGCCACCTGATCTGTGTCTGTACTACCATAAACATGCTTTGTTTTGAGTGGCTGTGCTCAGCATGAGGTAATATAAGTAGATTATTTCTCCCTCTGCGTCCTTAGTCTGCTTGGTTCCATGTTTCCGATGCCTCGAATAATTTATGCTATGGCAGAAGATGGACTTCTCTTTAAAGTTTTGGCTAAAGTCAATGAGAAGAGAAAAACTCCAGTAATTGCAACGGTGACATCAGGGGCTGTTGCAGGTAAGATACAAAAGATTTACGTGAATGAGTAGAAGGGAAACATGAACTTGTCATAGGGGAAGGTAAGTCTGCCTTACTCTAGCCCCCCTTACTAAACTACTGTACTCCACAGCATGACTTCACAGAAGATGTCTTGGCTGCCTGAGGCCTGTGAGTGCAGGGCCTGGGTGAGCGTGAATAGCTCTCTGTGTGTCCACAGCTCCTTCTCAGAGCCCATTGTTGACATCCTATCTCACACCAAGAGTCTCCTTCATCTATTCCTTATGTGCTCTGCTGGCTTTAAAAATAATTAACCCCCTGCAGTTGGCAGCCAGCTGTGCCCCAAAATCCTTGAGGCTGTTGGCCTGGCTTGGCTGAAGACATTGTGTACAGCCTGTATGTAGCTGCTTGTATGGCCTGAAGATGCCAGAACAGCCGGAGGCAGACAGGTGGGCCCTGTGGCACAGGCATTTGTTAATCAGCTAGTCACAGCTGGTAGTATTCCTGTCCTCTCTTCCTTCTTGCACTCCACAAGAATATGGGAATTAAGCCTCTCAGATAACAAAGAAGAGCAGCTTACCTTCTTCTCATAGCCAGATTGTTCCAAGTAATCAGCAAATAGAACAGCATTGCTGCTTTCTCTTTACTGCTGCTTTAAATCTGGGATAAGCCACTGGTGTAAGGATGTGCTGTATCTGAGTAGTGGTTGACAGATTGTCATGTTGGGCTCTAAGCTCTCACAAAACATTTCAGCCTCCTGCAGGGGCAGCCTAGGCCCTACTGAGTTTTAAATATCTACTTTTCTGACACCTCTTCAGGGAGCGTGGAATCAGGATTCAAGGGGAATAAAGAATTAGATAAAGTAAAACTTAGTTTGCAGTACCTTCAGATCATCTCAGAGTGGTCTGTAGAGCACAGGGCCAAAGTGTGTTGTTGCAGGCCCAGGAAGCACTTGACATTCGGGCTTAGATGTTGTTTTGGTTGTTGAGTTCAAGGCAGTGCATTAAGGAGAGAGTGGGTCAGGCTTTGAAATCCCTGCTCTCTAACATGGCCATGGTGTTGCAGTGTTAAGTTACTTAAATATCAGACTATAGTGTCTGTCCTTTGTTGACTTGTTGTTCTCTTCTAAAGACCTTTTTCCAAGGTCTATGCAATAAATAGATAGTTGCCTATTGAGGGTGTGTAAGCATGGTAATCTATAAGGAAAGGTAATCTCTGCCTTTATTTGGAAAGGCCCGTGAAGAGGTTTGTTACCTTGAGGTGCCTTTGATGTCCCCCTTGTGTGCACAAGGCTGGATTCATCCCAGCTGAACTGAGACACCAGGGTGAGGTGGCTGCCTGTCATACGTGTTTCCTATAGTCTCTGCAGGGCTGAATGCGTAATTTGAGGAGATGATTCTTTGGGGTGCTGCACAGGGAGACTCAGGCAATAAACCTTCAGCTTAAATGCCAGTTAATTGCCAATAGTTAGGTGAGGTGTGTATAACACCAGTCTGGCTTCTGTAATGGGTATGTTATAGGATGCACCTGATTCAGCACACCCATTTAAGAGAAACAAGCTGTTTTTTACTGTAGTGAATGCTTCCTTTGGTTTCAGTTAGGCTATGCTGTGACACCCTGTGAGGCTCAGAGCATTACAGGGCCTTTGGTATTCAAGCACTGAGTCATGCTTTATGGAATGACTCAAGCTCCTTGTTGAATCCTGAGCAGCAGTCACACCTCAGCTGTTTTGTCTTTAATGCTCCTGAAATGTTAATTTTCCACAGTGTTACTGATTTTTCTTCCCTCTTTCACTTTGTCTTCCCACAGCTGTTATGGCCTTTCTCTTCGACTTGAAAGATCTTGTGGATCTCATGTCTATCGGGACTCTTCTGGCTTATTCCTTGGTGGCAGCATGTGTATTGGTCCTGAGGTATGGATAAAGAAATAGCCCCTTTTAAACTATATAAGCAAAAATCCATCCAAGGCAGTGAAATGCCCTCAGAGTTTCTGTAGACTCAGTAGAACGGTGGACATCTCCAGCTAAGCATGTGGAGGGCTTGTTTCTTTAACTTCATGGGGCAATGTGCTAATTGGATCTCGAGGGAATCCTCTGAACTTAGTTTCGCCTTGGTCTACCTCTGCAGTGGTCATACCTTGAGTCTCCTAGAAGATAGACCTACAGGTAGGGATAAGAGAAGGATGCTCTAGGTGCCTTTGTCATCATTGCCTTCGATATACACTGGGGCTGCAGTCTCAGTCTGTATTGCCTTTTGAAAGGGGAGTCGAGGGAGGAGGCTATTGAGGGATGTTTCTGTCTGTACAGTCCTGCTACAAAAGCAGAGGGAAAGAACTTCAGTGAGCAGCAGYGTAGAAGGTTCTCCGAGGCTTGGCTGCTTCTAGGTGTTCAAAGAACAGACTGCACTCACAGTTAAACCTGTGGGAGTTTAACTTTCCTGAGGGAAACTCCCTCTTGTGAGAAGGTGCAAATGTGGGTGTTTTCCTGCTGTGTTCTCAGTATTGGAGCAAAACAGGGCTGTGTGATTCCTGAGTTTGCCTTTGTCCTGCTTGGTTCTACAAACAAGGGAAAGTTGGCAGACTTGTACACAGGCCCAAGTGAACTGCTGTGGTCCCAGGAAATAAGGTAGCAGTAGTAAAGTCTAGTGGCAGTAGGAAAGCTGAGTATACGTTTGCAGGATCAGTGCCTTAGTGCATGTCTTTTACAAGTGCTTAATTCCCATAGCTTCCCTAATGTAAGCTGAAAATTGAGTCTCTTAATGGCTTGGTACCTCACTGGCAACAACACTCTACCCATGAACCCGTGATTTTGAAGATTATGCTACTGAAAAATACCTTTACATGTTCAGTGACTTATTCAGAGCCTAGTGTRGGCCTTTTACTTGCTCACAGCAAATGCATGGAAATAAAAACTGTCTGTCAGCCAATGAAGGGCCTACTATATTTCCTTTGCTCTGTGCCTGTGTTGTCCATCCTACCTTACTGCACAGAGCTTGAGAATTCTACTTGCCCTTGCTACATTTGGTCTGGTTTCCCAGCCCTTGCCTCTCCATAATGCTATAAATGGTTTCTTAATTTGTTTTTACAAGCTGTTGTGTCTATCATATGTCAGGCAATGCATTAGTCACCAGGGCTCAACCTTTCCTTGTCATAGGTTTCTGTATGAGACAGCCTGCCTCGTAGTGGCCAGGACAGCTAATTTGCCTTCCTAGTTGGCTGCCTGATAAAACAGCTGTTTAACTGTTGCCTAAGATGCTAGGTGCTGTCACTAACACACTGCTGTGGCTGGACCAAAGATTTCACAACATTACACAATTCACAACATTTCACAAATGCCCTTGTTGCAGATGCATCCCCTCAGAAGCAATTTTAATGTTTTTTTTGTAGTGGCCCTTTCCTTTGCTCAGGTTTGTAGCAGAGAGCCACAAACAAAACCTGCTTAAAAGGGGATTTAAGGTTGGAAGAGTGTTTTTTCTTTATGAATCTATCTGTGCATCAGGGCCGTCTTGAATGAGATACTGTTTACCCATGCAACAAAAAAAAATATGGTTCTTGTTTCACCCCTTCGTTTCCAATGTGGCAGCAGACAAACTAAGAAAAGAAACTAGAATGGAAGAGCGCTGAGAACCAGGAATAGCGTTTTGTGGTGTGATGAGCAGCTGCTGGGATGTGATATCTGCTGAGCTGTTAGTTCAACTGACTTTTAACTCCAAAACACAATAGCTGAATTGTCAGAGATGAAAAGATAGCCTGAAAAAGACCATCCTGCTGCCATATTCTTCTCCAGTCCTCACTACTGTTACCCAGACATGTGTTGGTAATATCAGCGATATGATTTATGAAGGAGTAGGTTTTCCAGCTTAAAACAGTTATGAAATTACAGCCACRTTCTAGCCACAGTACTTCTCAGAATTTCCCCTGAAACAGAAGGGTGTAGACATTGTGTGTCCCTATTCGGAAACTGTAGTGATCTGGGGAGCAGTCATGGTTATCTGTGTGGCTTTTAAATAAACAGTACCCTGTGCCAGGGCAACAGCCTCTTTGTTTCATTTCCCTTTTCCTAGGTATCAGCCAGAGCAGCCTAATTTGGCATACCAGATGGCTAGAACAACAGAGGAGACAGATAACAATGAGTCTGTGAGCACAAGTGAATCTCAGGCTGGATTTCTGCCAGAAGAAGAGGAGAAATGTTCCCTCAAAGCCATATTGTGTCCCCCAAACTCAGACCCTTCCAAATTCTCTGGCTCTGTGGTGAACGTCTCAACCTTCATCATTGGTAAGCACTGGGCAGTACAGCTCTGGGGCAGTGAACCAGTTGGTAGGCCCTTGGACTCACTGTTAAGGCAAAGCTCACTTTCTGGTTTGTTACTGGTTATTTGCAAGTTTGAGGAACTCTTGTAAGGGCCAAGGTAACAAAAAATCTAACATTAGATTTCTCTCTTGAAAAGAAATGCATAGATACAGATATGTGTGTGTACAAGAGGAAAGGCATATCTTCAACAGTTAGCTTTTTCTTAGTTTGCTATTCGTTTGCTGAGTTTTCAGGTTTTGCTTTGCCTGCTTGTGGTTTGGGGTTTTTTTCCTCTTTCTAAAAAAATAATCAGTTTTCGTGACTGTTTACAGGTTTCCTTATTGTGGGTAGCTGTATCTTGACTGCCCTTGAGCCAAGCATTCTGATAAAGACTGTATGGATTATTGCTGCAATCCTTGTTCTTATTGTCAGCTTCATTATATGGAAACAGCCTGAAAGCAAAACCAAGCTCTCCTTTAAGGTGAGTGTCCTGGGAGCTGTGGCTAGAAGATTGCTGTTTGGGAGCTGGCTGGAGGAGGAAATGCATGTTAGCCTGTATCAGAACAAGGGACTAGATCAAGTGAATGTGCTGAGAATATGAGTCTGATGTAAACTTTTCCATATAAGTCTGCCAATGTATCTGATGGTTTGAGCTCTCCAGCTAGCATGACTGCAACCTCTCAGCACCTGTGCTTGTGACATAAAGGGATGTCCTAGCAGAACTAAGCTAGGTCTCTGGGTGTGGTTTCCTCTTGGCATCTAACCTCAAATGTCAGTGGAGTACTTGAGAGGGAGAGAGATCCTCTGCTCTCTTTCCTTCACTGCAGAGCACAGCACAGCGTAAGAAGCACTGTGGCAAGCAGTACCCCATGGACAGAAGCGCTGATATTTTCATGTCCTTCTGTTAGCGATGGGACAGGGGATGACCRTTCTATCTTTAACAACCTTCAAGTATGAGGAACTTTATCATTTTCCTCCTCTGTCCCAGCACACCATCCTTTCTTTATTGAACAGACAGTTTTTTTCAGTATAATCTAGCAAATCTTATTTTGTCATACTGATTTCAGACAATTTTTCCAATTTATCAAGATCATTTTGAATTCTAACGCTGTCCTTCAAACTGTTCTCATTTTGACTGGTCTTCTAGTACAGTTTTTCAGCAAATGCTCTRATTTTAATACTTTAATACAACCAGAGTTTCCCAGATTAGTGTTTGCAGCCCATTTTGGGCTTACAGTCCCAGAAATAGAAACAGAGGTGGCCAGAAGCAGAAAATTCAGRAGTGGTCATCTTGACTGTATTTGCTGAACTTGCTCCAGAGGATTTCTTTTTGCCTTAAACTCAGCGTATTTTACCTCCTTTTTGTCTCTCAGCCACTACTTCATCAAAGGAAAAAAATCAGATATGTCACTGGTGAATCTGCAGTGGCTGTTTTTATCTACTTGTTATCCTTTGACATTTACAGCCTGTGTGTTTAGTAATTTTTCTTGAAATTCTCTCCGGGAATCCAAGGCTGACTGGTTTGTTCCTCAGCTGTTTTTCTGGATTTCTTTTTAATAGGTAATTTATCTCCCTTCTCCAGTACCTGGAGACCTTACTGGCCTACCAAAGCTCTCAGAGGTGCTTATAATTGGTCCAAAGATTACCTCTGCATCTCTTAGCTACATACCTCACTCCCCTAGGGAAATTTCATTTGCCCCTGCTGACTTGACAAGGTCTGATTTAGGAAAATAATTCTTCTATTTTCTAATCCATGTGCCAGTTCTCTAATTATAATTGCATTGAGCAACTGGCCATCATAAATGCTTTTGTGAAGCTTGAACTAAAACAGGCTTACAGCATTTCAGACTTTCCCTTATGAGTAAAGGGAATTTCTCTCCTTTTCCTCTTAGTTTCACCATATTCACAGACTTTTCAATTATWGTCTATTGTAGTTCTGTCTAGCTATAGATAGTTTATCATTTGTCATTTTCTCTCTACATGCCTGTGCTATTCCTTACATTCTGATGCTTGCATTTAGGCTTTACTGAATCACTTGTTTGCTTCTCAGATCACTAAAATACTCTTGATACTGCTGCACTGGTCTCTTACTTTATTTCCTGTATATTTTCTATATTTCCTGTAGCTCTGGGATGATTTTCAGTTGTACTTTTACTGCTATCTGTTCAMATTCTGAATTCCTTTTTATGTTAAAATTCCTGCTAGTCTTTACCTATTGATATCTTGAATTTGTTGGCAACTGCAGAGTTTTTTAAGTTGATTTTTCTGCTATATTCGTTTCTTTGCTTCTTTTGAAGTGGTGGAATGTAGCATTTTGTGATGATTTCTGCCTTCTGCCTTCAGATCCTCCAATATTTTTTTCCCTATTGAATAGAAGTAAAGCTAAAATAGCAGGTGAGTTATGTTTTGCAGCTCAGTGAGAAGAAAATCTACACACTCCACAATCTAGTGACTTACCGGATGGTGTATATATTTTGCTTAATTGCCCTGGTACTTGCTGGATAAAGTTCAAGTCCTTCCTGACAGTCCTCCTTGCCCTCTTCTTTTCCTTAATAGGTGCCCATCATGATGTTGTCACTGATTTTCCTCTTTTTCTCCTCCCCCCCCCACAGAATTCCAGGTGAAGTTTGCCTGTTGCCTCCTTTCAGACCACAAAACAGGCAGAACTTTGCTTAAAATGGGGTGCAGCAGGCTGCTTTCACATCAGTCTCACATCCTGCATTTTGATCTAACTTTGCCTTTTCTAGGATCTGGCAGCCAAAGAGTTGTTAACAGGCATCACTTTCTGTTTGCAGGAGAAGTGATGTTCTTGCCTATCTATTAATCTATTCTGTGGATGTAATTTATCCATCTTTCTTTTTTAGGTACCTCTTTTGCCTCTTCTTCCTATTGTGAGTATTTTTGTGAATGTTTACCTCATGATGCAACTAGATATAGGGACATGGATACGATTTGCAGTCTGGATGCTCCTTGGTGAGTTTAAGAGAGAAAAAAATACATATATTCAAAGTTACTTGGGTTTATTAACCATAAATTTACTGTAGCATTYTAGGGAGGGACGCTCATCAGCCTTGTGTAATCATATTGCCCATTCAGGTGGTGTATCTCAAGCATTATGTTAAATTTAAGGATTGTGAAACCTTTATGAGGACAAAACTACCTGTGAACCATCTTGCGCACTGTTCCCATCATGGCTTCCTTTGCAGCTATATAAAAAAGAAAGCAAATAATATCCTTTTTCATGATTTTACGGGAAGAAGAAGATCAGTATGTGGCATGGGTCTGTGATTGCCTGACCACTTACTGGTGATCTGCAAGGCTTCAAAGGCTTTATCAAGATACTTTTTTTTATAGCTTCTGTCTTTAATGGTAGAGAGACTTGGAGGATCAAAGAGCTAACATTCAGGGATGGCTGCCTGAAGCAACTGCCTGTTTCTTTGCTCTGAACCTAGTCAAGGCAAACTCCAAGCAGCTTCCTTTTTGCTCATGTCCTGTTTTCATAGCAAGCCATGAAAACCCCTTCCCTTCCTCGTTTCAATAAATCTACCTGTGAATGTTAACGTTTTTCCAAGGTGTCTTGGTCTGAGGACATCCCAAGGATAAAAAAAACATTGCCTTATGTGATGGCAGACAGAGAGTCACCCATAACTCAAAACTCCTGTATAAACCTCATGGGTTGCCAGGACAGTTGTCTCTTTAACTTGTAAAATGTTCAGTATAATTAATTTCAAGGTATTCAAGGTATTGCCCTTTGCATGTCAAAATCTGACAACATGAAGAAGGAGACATGTTAGATATATGTTATCCTGAGAGAAATCTATGTTAAAAGGTGGAGCAATAGAATGACTGTGAGCCAAGGAGCAGGCAAATGCAAATGAGCAACCTTGGGTTTGGGCTTTTATTGTTATTTTACTTTTAATGGACAGTTTTATCATCTGGATGAAAATCTAGGTTGTGTTCTTCCTGATGGACAGCATCTGAGTTCTGAGAAGTAGTAAGGAAGTGCATATGTGTATATGTGTGTTTAACCACATAAATGTGTGTGTGTCTGCAGTACTTTTTTTCCTTAGTGGAATGACAACTGCTTACTCATTGCACAAGGGGCTGTACAGCATTCTTTGCTTGCTGAACTTGAACTGCCCTCCAACTGGTGTGGCTGGAGCTTTTCATACTGAAGACGCATGGAGAAGACAGAATTTGTTGTGATAAAAATGATTATGTAAGATTAGCATCAGTTACAGGTGTTTCTTACTGCAACAAAGGCTATCAATGCACAAATGGAGAGAGAAGGCTCTACACAGAAGGCAAAAGCTTTGGATGAACTCRTTCAAAAGCATGAGAAGTTTATTCTGTAATCAGCCCTGGTTTATCTCCTATGTTTGGGGCAGGGCTAGATCATCTTTAAAAGAATGATGTCTTGTGTTAATGCCTTTTTTTTACTTTTCTGAGTAAGATAGTAGTTGTCTACTACAAGCTAGCCGTCAGGATAGCTTGATTTATCTGTGATGTAACCTGTATCTTTAGGTGTGAATAGTAGTTTCTGTTTCATTATGGATCTAATGTTGCTCTTTCCCCTTGGCTTCCACAGGCTTTATCATCTACTTTAGCTATGGAATATGGCACAGTGTGGAAGCCACATACTCGGCCTCAGCAGACACAGAGAGAAATAYGGACACTGCTTCAGACAGCTGCAAATGACTGCTTTTTTGGCTTAAGGGCAACTGGGGAATTGCTGCAGTGAAGGAAGCTTTGGGGAACCTGAAGTGTTTCATCTGGTTAATCAGTAATGCAGAAATAATGAAGCAWAAGGTGGGAATCCCCAGCCTTGTTGCTACAGCTCGCAATTTGCTTAGTAGCACAGTTAAAAGGGATTGCAAGGAAAAACCCACACTTCTGGCATACTCCCGATAACACTGTCATCTAATCTGGGGCTATATGCTTCCCTCCCTCCCTCTCTTTTTTTGCAATGATGTGTAGAAAGAAAACTGCTTCTGTGTGCCAGTTAATCTTAAATGCTGCTATGAAACCAGGCCTCACAAAGGTCCTTCTTTCAGTAGCCCTGTGAATTACCTCCCCACAGATACTCTACTTGATTATAAATGGAGCGGCTCTTGTGATGCTAGTGTCGTGCTTAGATCAGCTGGTTACTTCACCTGATGTGAGCTGTACCACATGTGCACACAAAAAAGGCTCTCACCAAACATACGCTTTCACCCAATTAAGAAAGCACCTGCAAGATTTACATTCTTTAAAGTATCGGGTGTTATGATTTTATTGTATTTAACTAATTAAGTACTCATACTCCTTGTAGCGTGCTGCTGCTTTGAAATGTTGGGAAGGTTTATGGTCTTTGCTTGTCAGGTGAACGGCCATTTGCAAATGTGCAGATAATGCAGAACAGTGTTTCTGCTAGCTATATACTCAGCAAAGAGGGGGTTTCCAGGTTTATTCATAAAACTATTTGGTGCAAGTACTTGAATGGTTTAATAGAGCGGGTGATTTCAAAGAGCCTTCCTACCTCTTCATGTCAAAACTTATTAATACTATGACTCAGTTGGGGGAGAGGGGCTAGCAGAAGTGCTTCTGAGCCCAGGTCTAAAAACAAGTAGGACCTTTTCCTTTCCATGCATCCATTTTTATTTGAAATCAGTAGAATTGCCACCAGTGCAGGCCACTTGAAATAAGAAGTTTGCCTTGAGAATTTGATTTGGCATTGGCGGGTGATTCGTATTCCTGTCACCAGAAAGAGATGCACGAAAAGATTCTCAGGGTCCTTGAAATCCTCTTGTAAACAGAATCYTAGAGTCTTGCAACTTCTACACCGTTTCCCAGGTGAAGGATGTGAGGGTATACAACGACAGCTTCCCAGTGATGCCAGTAGAGTGTGTAACCTCCTGCCCCAAACAACACTGCTAAACTCTAAGGTCTGGCTTGCTGAGACAAGTTTTCTTTGTGGCACTGCAGATTGTCTCTGGAAACAGGCTACTGACTTTGTCTATGATCTTATTTGGAGTTTAAGCCTCAGTGGACCTCGGCTGAGCTTCCTCGTCTGTGTGCTTTCTACCTACAAAGATCAATAAAATGTGCTCAAGTATGAGGCATGTGATACTCTGTGGGGCTGAGGGGTGCTCTGCTCCATTGGGACAAAATCCACTTGAGCCATGCTAAGGCAGCGTGCTATGGCTAGGATTCACGTTTGGTTGTGCTCCAGAGCTTGGCTTTCATGAAAGGTGGGAAATTCAGAGCATGAGACTGGGGTCCATGTTGAGTTAGAAATGCAGGTGTAGCCTTGATGTTGTTACAAGGTGAAAGGTTTTTAAATTATCTCTAATGTCCTTCCATAGCCAAATACACCACTCTAAACCAGGCTTTTTGAAGCATCACAGTGGTGAGTTATACCCATGTAATGGCACAGATTTAAATTTATGCTTTAACTTGTACTGAAAAGTATATCACAAACAGATACTGCAGAAATCCCCTCTCCCTACATGAGTAGATGCTGTCTGTCCGAGATGTCCTCCACCCTACTGCCTCTGAATACCTCTGTATGTGTCAGCATAGCTCTCCTCTGAAGAAGGGAAGCACTCTTCCTCCCATCGCATACATGGAGAGCTGTGGAATAGACTCCTGAATGACTTGGCCACAGTCTTGCGGGGGAGTCTGGTGCAGCAGAAACAGGAACCAGATTTCCCAGATTCTTTAGCCTGACAATGGACTATCTCTCTCAGGTTTCCAAGAGAGACTTACAGCCCTGCTACCCACTGATGATCTTGGCTTTTTTCTTAGTAAAGGGTTCTTAGTAAACACATCATCCCAGGGTTAGAATTTGATGGAATTAAAGTAATGTGTACATTGTTTTGTGTGTGCATTTCCAGTGCACTTTTTGACTGCAATTCCGTATGCGAAATGAAAAGTCATACTCTGCGCCAGCTGMTGGGTCTTTACTGTCCGTCAAACCTTTTTTTCCCTGTGCCTATATGAAATCCTATTCAAGCAGGGAGAGAATATCAAAATTCTAGGAAACCCATGAAACTGAGGTCTACTTTTTTAAATGCAAACTCGTCACACTCCACAGCCTCTGGAAAAGCATTGAAGATGTGATGAGGGGAAAAATGAAAACTCAGAAGGGAAGTTTCCCRTTGTACCAAAAATGTAGGGATGTTTTTCTCCACCTTGGGTATCAGCTTCTGAGCAATTACCGCATTTAATGTGAAGATTTGAAGGAGTTGATTTCTGACTGGAAGTGTGTTTCCAAAGAAAATTATTTAAAAATATGCAGATTTCTTGCTGTATGTAATCTTTTTTTTATAAATGTTAAATTATTTTTATTATTTACTTAGGGATCTGTTCCGGTGTTTATCTTCCATGACTTTTTTTTTTTTTTTTTTTTTTTTTTTTTTTTTTTTTTTTTTTTTTTTTTTTTTTTTTGGTGGCATTCAATGGCAGCTCTTAGAAGAAAGGGGAGGTCTTGATGGGGATCATTTTCCTTCAGTTTCCTTTTCGCTGAGAAAGTTCATAGGAAAACCTTTCAGTATAACCAAATTTTATATTTAAAGGTGCCCTTACTTGTACCAATCCCAAAGCTACCAGTTGCAAATTTACTATTGGGATCAAGGCTCTTCAGCCCCATCTCCCACTCCTCCATCATGATTTCCTCAACCTTATTGCTCCTCACCAGATACAAAAAGCTGGAGAGAGTCCACAACCCTGTGCAGCCACAGGGAAGTACAAATCTCTCTGTGGCTCTCCGCGTACCTGCTTCCCCCTTACCGAGCTGGCTGTGAGGATACCCTATCCTCCTCTTCATGTGACTTGCCCCAGAGGGGAGAACATGAGTATGACACAACTGCAGCTCCAGGCTCCTTCCCCATCCTTGTCGTGGCTGCATCTGCCCCTTATACATTTTGTAAGCTGAAAGGCAGAATTTGACCACCTCTTTCTAGGATAATGTCAAGGACTTTGCTGAATGGATGATATACATACATATTTTTTTTACTGTCTCCTTTGCCTCCCTGCTGATGTCTGCATGTGACATAGATCAAGCCAGGTATCGTTGAACACGTGCAAATGCTGCTATAATCTTGCTTTTGTGAACAATACGCCTTCATTCATTTGAGCTTTTCTTTGTGAATAGTTTCATAATTGTTTTGCTTTATTGTTATAAGAATAATTTGTACAGATGCAGAGCATTTCACTGTATGGAGAGGTGGGACTAGAGAAGTGACACCTTTTCTGGGATGCTTAGTGCGAGACTATATCCCTCGCTGTCAAAGTTGAGAGATGTAATAAAAATGGGCTACCTGGTCTTTCAAGGCAGGTTCTGTCCTGAAGGACAGACCTTGATTTTACTGAATTTGGTTATTTCCATGAAGGGAGGCCTCGAGAGCAGGTCTCTGTAGACAGGGTCCTAGCAACTGCCAGTGCCTCGCAGGTGGTGGTGGCAGTGAAACGGCTGGGTGAGCTCCCTCACTGCAGCGGGCAGTGATGTAGCAGGTTGGTAGTATGCAGTCGGTCAGTCTTTCTCAAAGGACAGTTGCTGTCAAAACAGCCTCCCGCCCCACACACCACAAAGTAATTGTTTTGCCTAAAAATGGTTAGCTTTTATTTGTTTACAACTTCCATTTTTCAAAATTGGTTGCTGAAAATCACKACCTGCTGGGCAATTGATTTGCCTTTTTGTCCCTCCCCTGTTCTCTTCCTGTTTGGGGACCAAACTATTCTGTGCTTGCCATTTGCCATCCTCTCCGCCTTGCTTTCATCGGGGTGTCAAAAGCAGTCGCGGTGGCATTGGGCTGCCCTCCACTAGTGAGTCCTGTCCCTTGGCGCTGCTGGCAGCGCGCTGCTGGCAGCCCCGAGCACGGGGCTCGGAGCCTGCTGAGGGGCCGCCAGTGTAGCCATTCCTGTTGGTCACACCAGGGGAGAGGGCATTGCAGAGGGCTGAACCTCTCATGAAAGCACTGTTGATACTTAAAAGACTGGCGCCACGAATGGCAGAAGTGCTCTGCAGTTCTAGATATTGTCTATAGCCAGAGTTTTGGAAGCATGAAGTTTCCACTGGCAGTGCTTTCTGTTAGCACTTCCACTCTTTGCCCAACCCAGATGAAAAAACAAATTTTTATTCATAGTGTACAGAGGATGCCTATCACTGGTTGCTTCACACATGTAGGGAGCTAACTTCTTTTCTTTCTTCCTAACTCAGAGAACAGAAAGCAATATTGTGGAATATTATGTTTGTATTTTGTAAAATCAGCTGCTTTAGTGATTGCATTTTTTATATTAATCAATTCCAGTGTGATTTCCTAAATTTTTACTAGAATAAGAACTCCTACCCCAAGAAGAACACTTAAAAATGAGCATTGTTATCATGTGTTCAAATGAATAAACGATAACGCTGGTCTTTCAGGCTTTGGGAACTTGTTTTGAAGGGCAGGGGGGACAAGTAATGCTGTTTTTGTAGCGAGAGGTTGCTCTGCAGTCCCTCCCCTGCACGCGTAAATCTCAACACTGCTGCCTTTTAAAGAGTGCCTGTTGCCTCTTGCATAAAAAACATCCTATTTCTTAATCTTTGGATACGCTTTCAATACCATGAGTTTGTCTGCTGGATGTGCGTTTATGGAGAGGTCCTATTTCTTTATTCCACTGAGGCCAGAGCTGTTTTTGCAAGTGAGGCAGGTTCCCCTCGCATGCCACTGTGCCCTAGTGGGGCTTGCTTGATGGGCGGCCCATCGGAAAGCTCCCACGTAGGACATATGCCTTAAGTGAAGGTCCCAAGTGAGGAACCAGAATGTGTGCAAGGGTGATACCCATCCTGGCAACAGAGAGGCTTCAGCCTGTGTTCATGTGTCCTCCCACCCATGCTACCAGTAGCTCTGCTGGCAGGGAACTGGGTGCGGACAGATGCTCCCATGCAAAAGCACTTGGGCAAAGCCTTCCTCCCCCCCTGCAAGCCAGAACGGCGCTTAAATACTGCATACGTTGTTCTTGTAACGTGAATCTACTGGTGGGAGTCAGAGGGTGGGTGAACCATGAGCTCTCCATGAGGGTAGGGTGGAGTTTGTTTTACCAAAATGATGAAGTTTGTAATGAAATGCTAATGACCAAGTGGTGTTGTGCACAGTATTTCCTCTCTAAGCATGAGGCCTGATGAGAATTTGAAGGTCAGTAGCTGTTGGCATTACTCGTATTTTCAGTCTCCTAGAGGGAGAGAGACCTTTGTTGCTGTTGTGGTGGAGGAGGGCTCAGAGCCTATTTTTGCAAGTGAATGTGTCAGGGAATGCTTCCAGGCCTCTGTCTGCCAAGAAGGAGCGTGCAAAAAGAAATTGTTTCCAGAGCCATTTGCACTTAGACCCCTGTCTATGCAGAGCTGACTGTACTATAAGAAACACTGTGCGATGTCTGACACCTAACTGGAAATCAGATGATCCAAGAACATACTTGTTACCCTGATCCAAACCTCAGTCTTTCTCAGGGTATTTGCTCCTAGCTCATGCTCCAGGAAGTGAGGTTGGTCTAAGACATGGCACACTTCTAATCAGAGAGGCATCCTTATCTCTCGAGGATGTGCAGTGCATTTTTTCTGGCATAGTAACTTCAGCTTTCGAGATGATGGGACAGCTGTGACCTGTGTGAAGTGAACAGTTACCTTGCTTTATGTTGTGCCTTTTGACTTCAGATGATGTGAGGAGCACAAAGACTGATGACAACCTGGAGTTGGTGCGTTAGCAAACCTATTGTGGGTTTGGATCATTTCTTCAGTTTTTATTGACTGAAGCCATGGAAGAGTCTGTATATTTTTTATTTTCTAATTATTAAGCAAAATATATATACCTTTCTGTTGTCTGTTTGATGGTCTATTTTCTTAATGATTTCTCAGATTTTCTTACAGGGGTGATCAATAGTTTTAATGCTTGTTCTGCAAACAAATCTAATTTTTATCCTTTTTTATCCTTCTTTTGGTCTTTGTTTTAGTTTCATTTTTTTCTACTGTGTTCATGTAGCAATGCAAGCTTTAAGTTTTAGAATGTGAAACTTGCCCCCAGAGTACATCATAGGTGTGCAGATACTTTCTGTCCCGGCAACACTGTAAATACTTCTCCCTTCATCTATGCTTTTTGAATTTGGAGTTTCACTTGTAATTTTGTGGTACAACATTAAAACATTTTCGTGATATTCTAATAAATTATGGCTATTGTTTACCCTCATTTTCTGGCCTGCCTCTATTTTCCCACTTGTTTCAACATCTGCCAGCTGCCCCAGTCTTTATAGAGGAGCATCTTCTCCTGGGGACTGATCAGTCATAGAATCATAGAATCGTAGAATCAGTAAGGTTGGAAGGGACATCTGGAGATCATCTAGTCCAACCTCCCTGCTCAAGCAGGGTCACCTAAAGCATGGCATCCAGGCGGGCCTTGAAGATCTCCAGAGAAGGTGACGCCACAACCTCTCTGGGCAACCTGGTCCAGTGCTCTGTCACTCTCACAGGGAAGAAATTCCCCCTCACGGTCAGGCGGAACTTCCTGTGCTTCAATTTCTGCCCATTGCCTCTTGTCCTGTCACATGGGACAACTGAAAAGAGTTTGTCCCCGTCCCCTTGACACCCTGCCTTCAGGTACTTGTACACATTGATAAGATCCCCCCTCAGTCTTCTCTTCCCCAGGCTGAAGAGGCCCAGCTCTCGCAGCCTTTCCTCATAGGGCAGGTGCTCCAGCCCTCTGATCGTCTTTGTAGCCCTACGCTGGACTCTCTCCAGTAGCTCCATGTCTCTGTTGTAGTGGGGAGCCCAGAACTGGACGCAGCACTCGAGATGAGGCCTCAGCAGGGCTGAGTAAAGGGTCAGGATCACCTCCCTCGACCTGCTGGCAACACTCTTCCCAATGCACCCCAGAAGACCATTGGCCTTCCTGGCCACAAGGGCACATTGCTGGCTCATGGTCAGTTTGTCATCCACCAGCACTCCCAGGTCTTTCTCTGCAGAGCTGCTCTCCACAAGGTCAGCCCCCACCTTGTACTGCTGCCTACGGTTATTTCTCCCTAGGTGTAGAAATCTGCACTTGCCCTTGTTGAACCTCACGAGGTTCCTCTCCGCCCAACTCTCCAGCCTGTCCAGGTCTCTCTGAATGGCAGCACAGCCATCTGGTGCACCAGCCACTCCTCCCAGTTTGGGATCATCAGCAAACCTGCTGAGGAGGCACTCTGTCCCCTCATCCAGGTCACTGATGAAGAAGTTGAACAGGATGGGACCCAGTAACTGAGCCCTGGGGGACGTCAGTAGCCACAGGCTTCCAATTCTACTCCACACCACTTATGACGACCCTCAGAGCTCTGCCTTTCAGCCAGTTCTTAATTCACTTCACTGTCCACTCGTCTAACCCACACTTCCTGAGCTTCTCTAGGAGGATGTTATGGGAGACAGTGTCAAAAGCCTTGCTGAAGTCAAGGTACACAACGTCCACTGCTCTCCCCTCATCCATCCAGCCAGTCATTCCATCCTAGAAGGCTATCAGATTGGTTAAGTAGGATTTCCCCTTGGTGAATCCATGCTGGCTACTCCTGATCACCTTCTTTTCCTCCATAGGCCTGGAGATGACATCCAGAATGAGCTGTTCCATCACCTTTGCAGGGATGGAGGTGAGGCTGACTGGCCTATAGTTGCCTGGGTCCTCCTTCTTGCCCTTCTTGAAGACCGGAGTGACACTGGCTTTCTTCCAGTCCTCAGGCACCTCTCCAGTTCTCCAAGACCTTTCAAAGATGATGGAGAGCGGCCTGGCAACAATATCCACCAGCTCCCTCAGTACGTGTGGGTGCATCCTCTTGGGGCCCATGCATTTGTGGATGTCAGGCTTGTCCAGAAGGTCTCTAATCCTTTCCTCCTCAACCAAAGGAAAGTCTTCCCTTCTCCAGACTTTCTCCCTCGCATTCAGGCTACAGGATTCCTGAGGGCTGCCCTTAGCAGTGAAGACTGAAGCAAAGAAGGCATTCAGTAATTCTGCCTTCTCTGTATCCCTTGTCMCCAGSRCCCYYRCCCCATYCAGTRGCAGGCCCACATTTTCCCTAGTCCTCCTCTTGCTGCTGATGTATTTGAAGAATCTTTTCTTGTTGTCCTTGACATCCCTTGCAAGACTCGATTCCAGCTGGGCCTTAGCCTTCCTCACAGCATCTCTACATACTCTGACTGCATTCCTAAAATTCTCCCAAGTAGCCTGTCCCCTCTTTCACATTCTGTGTATTTTCTTCTGCCTGAATTTGGCCAGGAGCTCCTTGCTCACCCATGCAGGTCTCCTGCCCCTTTTGCTGCACTTGTTACTCATAGGGATGCACCGCTCTCGAGCTTGGAGGAAGTGATGCTTGAATACTACCCAGCTCTCCTGGACCCCTCTTCCCTCTAGCGCCTTAACCCATGAGACTCCACCAATTAGGTCTCTGAAGAGTCCAAATTCCACTCTCCTCAAGTCCAGGGTTGCAGTCCTGCTTGTTGCCTTAGTTCTTTCCTGCCGGATCCTGAACTCCACAATCTCGTGGTCACTGCAGCCAAGGCTGCCCCCAACCTTCACATCTCTAACAAGTCCCTCTCTGTTGGTAAGGTGTCATTAACTCCTTTCTTCTTTCAGATTTTTTGAGACAGATCAGACAAGACATACTTTGTGAAGTGCGGCCTGAGCTGGGGTCTGCAGCAATTTATGTGGGGCTTCAGGATCCTACAAAGTTATCCTAGTGGTCAGAATTTACCGCGGTATGTTTGATCAGCATTTACTGCAGTGACGAAATAGGACTGTAGGAATGTTTGTGGACAGCGCTTTTTAAAATCAGTCTGATCCTTCCACATGTCCATACAATAACTCCTAAGTGGCATTTTGAGCATTGTGTCAGTTAGCAGCTCACCTGGGAATCTTGGGTGTAGCAAAGGCAGTTAAGGCAGATTAAGGCAACAAGCCTCCATGTGGATCTAGCTCCTGGCATTGCAAAATTTGATTGTCCCAGGAAATAAGTACTGTATAATGAATGAGTTCTGCTTGTGGGATTTACCAAGGCACAGGCCAAGTCTGCAGGACAATGTTCAGGTGATCAAGCCATAGCCTGTCCAGCCTGCCACTGCCACTGCTGCCTCCAGCCTGCTTTTCTACATCCTGCAGCAAGTGAGGCAATGGCCCCATCAACACCAGTTGCCTTTTCCTCTCAGTCCTGGTCCTTCACATGGCTTTGTTGGTGCTAAATGAGTCAACAGTCTTATGGAAATACCAATGTGTGACTGTGTAATTAAAAAGCACGATGTAACACTTCAGCATAGGAGGTTGCATGATGCATCCATTCCCAGGGAAGCCAGATGCTCCTGGAAGCTCCATGAGTGACCCTCTGCTTCTGAGGGGCAGACCACAGGGCAAGACCTATCAAAATGCCATGGCTGGGGCCTCCTGGGCTCTGCGGCCTGGGGAAGCTGCCGCAGTTGTTGCAGGTGGTGGCAGTCTGTTGGTGACATGCTCCGTGGCCCCGTGTGTGCTCCAGCCCCTTACCCTGCTGTGGGACTGTCCTGGGCTGTAGGCTTGTCCCAGTGCTGGGCACTGAAGAGCAAGCATCTCTGCTGAGGCAGTATGATTTCTGCCACTGTAACACGTGACCCGTTTTGCTGCCACCATCAGTACAGGGTTTGCACCCTTGCCTAAGGCAGTAGAGCTTCACTGCCCAGGTGGCTTCACTGGTAACTTCCCCGTTTTATCCACCCAGCCTCCTGTAGTTTGACCACGTCTGCCTCTTGGCCTGCCTGCTCTCTCTCTGCCACATTCCGGTCTCTTCTCACAGCCTAGGTTTCCACGCCCCATTCCCACACCCTTTGCCTCTGGTACCAGTCTTCATTTTACTCAAAACTCTCCCCTCTTTCTTCACTGGGCTGGGCATGATGACCAGAAATGTTTCAACACTAGGAGAGATTCTTGCTCTTCTCCGTTTCCAGGACAGAGTGCTTAACTCATCAGGACTGAAGTACGCCTGGCACATTTAGGTTTATCGTCAAAAATCTAGCAGATCTCTACTGAACGTGAGCAAAGAGTGTTCATCCATAGGTGTCTACTCAAGTAAATCTGTATAGACCTTTCACTAGGATAGTATCAGGCATGTTCCTTGCACAGAATGGGCCTGGGCCCTTCCTAATCCCTGTGCCAAAGACTGAAGAACTAGATGATTTCAATGGGAAAAAATGGGACATGGGGAGGGAGTATCAAAAGGTGGTGAACAGTGCACTAGGGACACTTGTCTGTTGAAGTGCCTGCAGGAATTTTCCCTTTACTTCATGCTGAAACATGACAACCTTAATGAAAGTATCTTGGCCAACATGGTTGAAGTCTGGCAAATTAAGAAGGTGGGACGTGAAATGGCCATTTTGAGCAGCCTCAGCAACCAGTTAACAGAAGGGTGATTCTGGCAGGGACAGAATCCAAATGTGACTGCCTTGAATTTGCACAATAAGTGTTTGGCAGCAGCAGTGCGTGTGTGACACCAAAGGGCTTGTGTGACTTCTGTGCCAAACTCTTCTGGGAGGATCCAGCCTAAACAGATATTGCAAGCAAGTAACCCTATTCCCTCCTCCTGGTGCAATTCTTGGTCTCAAGGGAGCCTCAACTGTGAGGGAAGCACACCTAATGCATATAAACTCCAGGGAAATTGAATCCACCCAGTTTTGATCTAATTTATAGCATGTGAAATATAATCAGGTAACCCAATCAAACAGCTCCATTGCCAGAAAGTTAAATGGCTGTCTAATTTCAATCTTTGCTATATTATAATGAGATTTTGATTTTTTTTTTCATTTGCTGCAGTTTATGTGTACACAGACATACAGAAAACACTGCAGGACACACTAGTTTGCATGCGTCCACCCATATGTGTGCGCATGTATTTATTATCAGGAATATATTACACTTATCTGTACATCATAACTGAAATAATACAAACTCTTCCTGTAATCATTAGCCACATAATAAACTGGACCACAGCACTCCTACTGCGTGGGAAACTGTACAGAAGGATCCTCAGCGTGTCCACAGGACACAAACACAATCAGTGCAGAGACATAAAATACCTGATTTTGCATTTGTTAGTTTTTCCTTTTCTCCTCCAACCACCACAAGGTTGCCTTTGTGCATCTGCCAAGCTAATCACACACAACCAACAGTCATTTTAGCAGGATATACAAGGCCTGAATTACCAACTTCACTTATGCAAATGTTTATTAACTCAAAGATCTCTGCTCGAAGGAAGAAGGGAAGACCTCATCCCCCAAGCTCACATTGAATGAGGATGCAAGCACGCCCACTGTGATCATCACGAGGCACTTCACAGGCTCCTTCTTTTCGAGGAAGACTTTTGTGAGCTAGGTGGGTTTGGTAGGTGGTGGGGGAAGTTGGCATTCATAACAACTTGCATGTAGGACCTAGACTAGAGAAGCAAAGGGTGAGGCCAACACTGGTAGAGATTGTGCCGGAGCTACTAGGGAGGCTTCACACTTCTTTCGTTTGCTGGGTAGGGTTTGCTGCAGCAGGTTTGCTCACAGTGGTCTCCCAGCCTGCATGTTTCCCCACTGAGCTCATCCAAGATGTACAGGCAGTGCTGTTGTTGGTAAACATGGTGGATACTAACTTCATCTTCCCAGCATGGGTCATTGCTAGAGAAGGCCAGCCATGGTTGGGATCTTATGACAGAGGTGCTGCCTGGCCAAATCCGTCCTAAGTGCTCACAGCTCCCATCCAGTTAATCCATTGGAGGCTGCATGGTGCCCTCACCTATTTTGGTGATGCCTGGGCTCTGCCCACCTCATCATTTATGAAATGGTCAGCCCAGGCTTGTTTTTAAACGGCCTTCACAGCGTCACCTCCATAGCAAGTAGAGCAGTAGCTCCTTACAGCCCTTTGCTTGGGCAGGAGGGATAGTGGGGAATTGCTCTTCTCTCCACTTTGGGAGATCTGGCGGGCTCTAGGGAGCACTATCCCAGTCCTGCTGGGCACTGTAAGGACTGAGGCAAGAGGGGGAGCTCATCGTAAGCTAGCCTCTTTCTTCACCAGCTTTTCCTTGGGCTTCACAAAGCCACAAGATTTGCTGCTGGTAGATGAGGGCTGCCCATTCAGCCATGAAGATGAAAGAGCCCTTTCTTGCCCTTAAAGGAGGCCTTAGTCCCTGGGCTCTGCCTACCTGCTGCAGTGGGTGATTTAAGGGAGATAACTGGAAAAAGCATTTCCCAGTATTATTACCCTCTTAAGTGGCCGGATTGATGGGTACGGCCAGCCTGGGGGTTCATGTGCATCGCTGCCCACTTGAAGGGTTGTAACCTGTGTACCAGTGGTTGCTGCAGCAGAACATACGGTACGGGGATGGGGCAGGCAGAGTGCCCGTGCCTGGAGCTCACGTGTCCCTGCAGCTGCTATTGCTGCCTTAGGGCAGGTTTCAGGAGCCAGGTCCATTCCCTGTTGCAGTAGGAGGATGGGAAAGGGCCAGTAGAGCCTCTCATGGCAACACGGCTCGTGCAGTCTGTGCCGGCAGCGCAGGGGTTATGGGCTGGGCACCGCAAATTCATGCCAGTTGCTGGCAGCCCCTTCAGAAAAATCATAGCTTGGGTTTATTGTCACAGCAGCCTTTTACTTTGAACAGAGTGAAACATTAACCAAATCAAATGGTTTCATTTTAAAGATGGAAGAGCAATAAAACCTTTCCTGCTTGGAACTAGCTGCATTCCCTCTCGTGCCAAAGGCCGTGTTGCGGTGCAAACCAGGAAGGCACACAGATAGGCCCTGCACTTTGGGAAGCCTCCGGCCCCAGAAGAAAAAGCTTGTCCTCACTCACTCTTGACCTGGGGTGCCCCCAGCACCCCCAGGTGCTGTGCTATCAGCAGGGATGGCAGGGGAACCAGGACTGGAGATCTGACTCTCAATGCTGCCATGGATGTCACACTTGACCAGCACAGTCGCATCTCCCCTGTGTGAAGCTGCCCGACAGTAGGACCCCAATCAGGGACATTCAGCAGCACTGCTCCAGACTGGCAAAGCAACCCTCACTATATCTTAAATCTCTCTCATGCCAGGGCACTCAGAAGGTCTTTGCACCAGGGAACGGCTGGTTCCCTTGCTAGGCACCCCACATGTGCTGGACAACTACCTGAGGGCCTTCTCCTATCCTGAACTGTTGTTTAAAACCAGAGCTTTTTTTTTCCCTTTCTTTCTTTCTTTTTTTTTTCTTTTTTTTTTTCAAACCCACTCCTGCACGCAGAGGTAAGGAGAGACAGGACAGAGGAATAGCAGGAAAAAGTAATGACATTTTGGGGGAAAGAAGTTTGTGTTTCTGGGGTTGCACTGGAAGGAAATACCCTTCACATCTTTGCAGGGAAGGCTTGGTAGCTCCCTTCTGGTCAGAAAAAACTTTCTGCAACTTTGTTAGTAACCTGCAGGATTGGAGATGCTACCCCATGGAAGAAATCAATAACAAGCAGCATTGGGAGGTCAAAATTAGACAAGAGAGACATTGGCAACAAGATCAGTGATGGCAGAACTGGAATCAGCCCAGTGTGCTCACCACAGAAGACCCATTCCCAATTCATTGCTGGAAGCATCTGTTGCATATGAATTTCAGCCAACATAGGGATAGGGAAAGCACCATAAATAGAGGAAAACAATGAAGAAATGAAAGAGATGATAGATAGGCTCAGCCAGCCCACCCTCAGGCTGATTATATGTTTTAGTGTGTATAACACGGAAAAGTTCAGATTAGCTTCATGGTAACAACTCTTACTGTATCAGAACACATATTGCACCAGACTGAAACATGGCAATGCAGTAGGTATTGCAGAATATCTGTGCATTTAGCAAGTGAAGTATGAAAGAGATTAAAATTATACTTGGCAAGAAGGGGCTTTGTTGCATGTGTGTGTGTGTTAAATAGCTATTCTACTTTCAGGTTGTACTTGCTGAACACATTCAAACCTAGTAATGCATTTCAACAGTGGTAGTTGGTGTGGCATGATCTATTCTAACAAGATGCTCAATTTACTCAGTATCACAGTATCATGCAAAAGCTGCTACAAAAATAATTTTTTCTAAAAAAAAGGAGAAACCCCCCCATCTTTTTTATTTCCTGGAAGGGGCCACAGATACTTTGACAGTGATTGAAGCTATATCCAAGCTGCAGTCTGTGAATCCTGAGTACTTCCCAGGAAAGCCCAACCACAGTTCTCGTGCACTACAGCACCACTGTGCAACCCTACCTCTGCTCACAGGAGTCCTGGGTGTCCCTGGTCTATGCATCTGATCCACAACACACACACCTTGTTCGAGAGTCACTCTCCTTTGCAGTACTCTCTCATCCCACAATTTTTCTGCATATGCTGTCTCTTGCTTACTTAGATCCTACTACTCAAAGCAGGAACATATTCAGGTTCTTGGCCACAAGCTGAATATAAAAGCATCCCATAGAGCTCCCTTTTCTGAATTATGCTACGGGATTTTTCTCTCTTATGAGTGGGTGAGTCAACTGCAAGAGCTGTGCTACAGCACACACTTCCACTCCAGGCTAATAATCCTAACTAGCCCATTGCCAGCCCCACGCTTGCTAACAGCGCCAGTGAGTGCTCTTTAGCTCTTTCCATCAGAGCCTCTGTTGGGCATCACTTTGGCTCAGCTGTTTGGCTCAGCTCTGTTTGGCTCAGCTGTTTCCCGTCCTTGGTGCTATACCCCAGGAAAGTCGCGGTTTGCGCAGGAACAGCCCTTCGGAGCCAGATGTGTGCGGCACTGGTTGCTGTGGCCCCTTCTGCAGCCCACACATGTGGCATAGTTGTGCCCTGGGGAGAGAGGGGGGGAAGTCAAAGGAAATGGGTGCACATTTTTTTGCTACAAGGCAGAGAAGTTAAAGGTAGTTTGACAAATCTTTTCGACGAATCTTAAAAGTGCTCTGTAACTTTGGGTAAAATTTAGCAATGAAAAATGATATATAAATACGGAAGGAAACAAATCTGACCTCATTTGCTCCCATGGAGTCCTCTGTGTTTCGTTTATGTTTCAGCTGGGAGGAAGCCAGAGCCCTAGCAGGCACTCCCATTTCTGGTCCCAGTACCGGGAACCTCTTGGACAGCAAAAGTCAAAGTACAAGCAATTTGTTCTCTCCTTCTTGCTTACTGGACTTGAAATAAATCAACATGGACAGGAACCTACAGCCAGAGATTTTGATTGTATCCAAAACACAGCAAGTTAAAACAAGATTAGATCTAAGTAAGACTTAAAGATACTAAGATTGAAACATGTTAATCAGTAACCTCTACCAAATTCACTAAAACCCTCAGGTTCCTCTTCTCTAGCCTATATCCACTCACAATATTGATGCTAAGAATTAAAAAGCAGAGAATGGTATATGTATCCTATCTGGTGTTCAATACAAAGGTGATGGTTTTGAAGGCAGTACTGTTTCAGAATTTCAGAGTCGCTGGTGTTCATGTTATATAGAGTACCACTTGGTGGTCATTTGGAAGGCGCTTCTACTTCTGTGTAACTTTCTTCTAGTTTGGGTAGAAATATTCCTGGGAGGCTAAACAGAAATGCATTTTGTTTAGATACAAGTCTTAGGCACGAGTTAGAAAAATGCTGACCGTAATGAAAATATATCAGCACTTAATAGTATCCAATAATATAAAAAATGCAATTCAGAACATCTTCAACTACATATATATGTGTGTGCGTCTATATATAGGTATAAAGGTACAATACATACATGTATATAAACACAAACACACATATAGAAAAATCCACAACTTGAACTGTTTGTAACTAACCTGAAATACTGCAGCGAAAGTTCATTCTGACAAACCATTAATAGTAGTATTTTCCTTCTTTTGGCTCTAACCACAGTTAAAATGTTTACACATCATACTAGACTGGTTATGCTATCCTAACACATCAGCATGCCAGAACCAGGAGCTCCTATACTGAGATTGTAAGGGTACACTGCCTAGTGTAAAGCTATGCAGCTACAGAGCATGCTTGCAGTAACGAATCCTGGGTGCGTATTGTTGGTAATACTTCCTTGGATGATAACACTCAGCAGATTGGAAACACGCGTAAAAGCCATGTTATCTTGAGCACACAGGTGGCACTGTCATCTTGGCACGGTGCTGACTTTTGCTGGAGTGGGAGGCCCTGATGAGCAGCGATAAACAGGAGTAGGAGATGTGGGAGAGAGTTTAACAGGACTCATGGCCTCTCCAGTCTGCAGCTTCCAAAGGAGCTCTTCATTAGTTCTGCTCAGCCTCTTCTTCTCCTCCGTTTCTTTCTCGACGTATTCTTGAAGATTAGCATTCTCCTCTGACAACTGCCTGGAGAGGGAAGCAACATATCACGTAAGCATCCACAGGGCGTTAAAGCAAACACCAGAATCAAATGGGCTGTTATCCCCAGCCCAGGAGAAGCTTTATATCAGGTGTGGGCATAGCAGTGGGTTTCCCTGCATGTTTCTAAGCAGAATTGTTTGGATTCGACATTTGGACACTTCTGGCTCACCACTAACATCAAAGTGCTTGTCACTAGCTCAGGGAGCCCTGCATCAATGCCGAGCACCTACCGCAGATTCATCCCATCCGCAGCAAGCCTGTAGTTAAGCTGCCCATGTTGGGGACATAATTGTCCCAGGTCTACTGTCAAAGAAGAGTGAGAAAAGCACCATCTCCAGAGGTAATGGCAGTCCTCCAATGTCCAAGCTGACCTCCAGAGGTGTCTTCATCTCAGCTCAACACCTTTCTGAGGTAGCTAAGGCACCAAAGCTCGGATGGGATAAGTCTTGGCTTCCATCTGCTGCCTCGTGTAGCTGTTGGCATCATGCATGGATTCAAAAGCACCAAGGACCTCCATGCATTAATCACATGCTCCAAAGAGTTTAGAAATGGATACTTTCTCATATAGAAAATGGAGCACAAATCCGAAATTGATAAAAAAGCTAGTATATTTGCTTCTTTATACGTATATTCATAAGTTGCTAAAATGCAAGGCTGTGATGCACTGCAAGAACAGGCCTCTTCACTCACACAGACAGAGGGGATGGAGCAGGTGTGGAAAATGGTATATAGAGACTTTGTATCTGTGTGGAGGTGTGGAGTGAGAAAATGTAACATCACAAATACTGGCATATGATGAGTGTTTGGCAGCCATCATGGAGCAGTGGCACAGCCCACCCTACTCCCAGCGAACAGATTGGCTTAGGAGTGGCTTTTTGCAGCCCGTCAGTTGACCTAAGTAGGATCTACATGGTCATACCTCCCCAGAGTGAACTCAGACAAATTCTGGAGCAAGTGTTTGAGCTACTTGGCTTTTTCACCAGAGTAAGGCATGGCCACTGAGAGACTCATGAGAGAGTGAGCCAGTTATCACTGGCCAAAAGGACTGGTCAGGCTATCTATAAATCACGGGACCCTGGAGTGCTTCTCAGAATAAGTCCCAGAAACATAGTCCAAGAATAGGATGCAGGTGTGCACCCACCAGCATTGGCCTTCGCTGGAAGGAATCAGATTAGTGGGCACCATGGGAGCCAAAGACAGTCCCATGGGGTTCCGAGGCCAGGTCCACAGAGCACACAAGGGTCCATGCCTGCCTGACGCTCTGACCCCACCTTGGGCACCTGGGTCTTGGAGAGGACTTCAGAGCTGGAAACCTAATCTCACATAGATACTTAACCCAGGCCCCTTTCTAATCAATATTT
>NW_028186879.1:408472-631292 GCF_003343005.1 Rhea americana
TGCTACTGTATAATAAAGCTGACTGTGGCATTTGCCTCTTCTGTTCAACACACTTGGGTGCCCAGCATGGGTTTGTGACCTCCACTTTAGAACCTGTTCACTGGTCCAGCGATTTCTACACAGAAACATTCCTAAAAGCCTCTGTGGAGATAGACCTGACCCCAGGGTGAAGCCTAGAGCCCTGGGTTAAGCACTTGGGTGCCATACACTAGCAATCCCTTGGATAGGGCTCTCTTTCCAGCACCTGGAGAATAAGGAACTTCAGCAAGCAAGCAAAGGTAGCCATCATCCTGGCTAGGGCACCACTTCAGCTCACCAATGAGCAGCACAAAGTGCAGGTGGGCTCTTTAAGTCCTGCTTTTTCCCTGGCTTCAATGCCTGGCTCCAGCCACCTTTGCCCAGCAGGACTTCCACTTTACCAGAGGAGCTGGTAAAGTTGCCCCATCTTCTACAGAGCAGTACAACAGCTAGAGCAATCCATGGAAAAGGGGAGCCCTGGGTTTCACATTCTCTTCTGTTTGACTGAGGACAAAAATCAGACTGCTCAACTCCCTGGACAGCTGTACCTCTCACCCTTGTTTCTGAACTCTGCCACTGAAGCTGTGCCAGAAGGGACATAGCATTTGTGGATAGGAGGAGAAGGATTAAAGAGGGAAGTGAGAGCCACCACATTCCTGACTCTTCCAACTAGTTGCCACAGCACTCAAGGGCAAAGGAGCCATTGCTCCCAATGCTCATCATGAATTTCAGCTAATGTCCTTATGTAGGATGCAACTCAGACCCAAGGTCTTCCCTCTGCTCTGTATATGGCTGCAAGGCTATAGAGTCCTTCAGTTCCTTCCTCCTTGGCCCTTGTGAACCCTGAATTCCTGGCTGCCACAGCAGGAAAACTTCACAAGAGAGGACTGGGGAAGTGTTTTCCTCAGAATACCTTGTAACCTGATGACTCCTTGGGAGGTGAGACGTGGAAATGTGTGGGTTAGATGAGTGGACAGTGAGGTGAATTGAGAACTGGCGGGAAGGCAGAGCTCAGAGGGTCGTCATCAGTGGCGTGGAGTCTAATTGGAGGCCTGTGGCGTCCCCCAGGGCTCAGTACTGGGTCCCATCCTGTTCAACTTCTTCATCAATGACCAGCATGAAGGGACAGAGTGCCTCCTCAGCAAGTTTGCTGATAAAACCAAGCTGGGAGGAGTGGCTGAGACACCAGAGGGCTGTGCTGCCATTCAGAGAGACCTGGACAGGCTGGAGAGCTGGGCAGAGAAGAACCTCCTGAGGTTCAACAAGGGCAAGTGTAGGGTCCTGCACCTAGGGAGAAATAACCGTAGGCAGCAGGACAAGGTGGGGGCTGACCTTGTGGAGAGCAGCTCTGCAGAGAAGGACATGATGGATGATAAATCAACTATGAGCCAGCAGTGTGCCCTTGTGGCCAGGAAGGCCAACGGTCTCCTGGGGTGCATTCGGAAGAGTATTGCCAGCAGGTCGAGGGAGGTGATCCTGCCCCTCTACTCAGCCCTGCTGAGGCCTCATCTCAAGTACTGTATCCAGTTCTGGGCTCCCCAGTAGAGGAGAGACAAGGAGCTACTGCAGAGAGTCCAGTGTAGGGCTACAAAGATGATGGGCTGGAGCATCTGCCCTATGAGGAAAGGCAGCGAGAGCTGGGCCTCTTCAGCCTGGGGTCAAGAGAAGACTGAGGGGGGATCTTATCAATGTGGATAAGTACCTGAAGGGAGGGTGTCAAGAGGGATGGGGACAAACTCTTTTCAGTTGTCCCATGTGACAGGACAAGAGGTAATGGGCAGAGATTGAACCACAGGAATTTCTGCCTGACCGTGAGGGGGAATTTCTTCCCTGTGAGAGTGATGGAGCACTGGCACAGGTTGCCCAGAGAGGTTGTGGAGTCTTCTTTTCTGGAGATATTCAAGGCCTGCCTGGATGCAACCCTGTCTAACATGTCTAGGTGACCCTGCTTGAGCAGGGGGTTTGGACTAGATGATCTCCAGATGTCCCTTCCAACCTTACTGATTCTACGATTCTATGATCTTCTCTCTAGCACTACCTCAAGGAGTACTATGGTCAATCTGCTGTCACAAAACCAGCTGACTGCTTTTAAAAGAAATGAGGTAGTGAAAGCAGAGTGTGGGAGTCTGATTGGAGTGCATTAGGCCATGTTGTATGAACATCTGTTGGATTAAACCCTCTTAGAGGTGCATGCAGGAACACCTGGTTTCTGCATCCCAGTTATGCTTGTGCATGAACCAGGTCCTGATGTGATTAGGCTGGAGCAGCTCTGGATACATACCTAAGCTGATAGGGAGGCACCTAAAATCCCCATAGGTATTGCCAGGGTTCAGTAGCAGCAGAGTGTGGATTTGGATACAGATGCTAAATTCTGCCCAACTCTGTTATTGGGCATAGACTACAGCCCTTAGCAGATGTCACAGACTGCTAGTTCATTCTCTTTGTGTGATCAAAACTCTCTGGAGGTTAGGGTGGAGGATTTTGTTCAAAAATATTTTTAAAGGATTTCCGCTTTTCTAGCTTAGCTTCCTACAGAAATGGTGTTCTTCTGATCATGCATGTGCCTGTTCCTCTCTCGCTCCCCTATAAGTTTTGAAGCAGATTCAGCAGCAGCTAGCAAAGTCAGAGTATTAAATGATATGAGTTGGCAAAATTTTTGTGAAAGTTGCTTGCTTGGTTGAGAAGAAAGATCCTATTCATGGTCCTACAGGGAAACAGCTGTGGCATGAGCTTACAGTCTAAAAGGCATGAGAAAGTCCACATGGGAGCTCACCCTGAAGAAATAACTCCATAAGAAACCTTTTGCTATGCATGGAATTACTACTTTTTTTTTTTTTTTTTTTTTGCAGTGCCTAGCAAGACAGATCATAAAAATTACACACAGAGCTCAGCTACACCTTTTTCCAAACAACATGTGCTGAGAAAAAGAAATATATATGTGCTACCGGTATAGAATATGTGACTGGCTCTCAAAGCTGGTAAAAGCTTGTTTGGGCTTTGGCAATAGGTTCATCTCACCAGCACAGACCTCAGAGCACTTCTGACCTTCACCAGCTCCTTCCTCTGCTGAAGGTCAGCATGGACAGAGGGCAAACCTGGACATTAGCCTTTCTGAGCATAGTAGCTTGCTACACAGCTAATGCTGCTTGCTGGATGCATGGTGTGATGCCCAGTGTCATGGTGGTCTCCGGAGTCTCTCACACAGGGGATCATATAGCACTAGAATACATTGAAATTTGCTAGCAGAGGCAGGCTGCAGGCTATCTGCATGACAGGTGGTAATTCAGAGAGACATTCAAACACAAAAGAGTCCCACAACCATAATAATAAACCATGGAGCATGCAGATGTCCTCAGAAAGCAACCTGCTTTGCCACACAGCTAGGGGAAAGGGTTCCTGTTTGTTTTAACCTCACACATGCTGTGCTGGGCATCTGCGTTGCCTCATCTCCCATGATGTGAATGGACAGAGGCTGGCTTCATGTGGCCCTGAGACAAAGACATCCTTCCCCGCTGTGATGGGACAGCACTCCCACAGGCAGTATTGGTGACATCCTTCAGCAAACCCTTTGCATGCTCAGTTGCCCCATGCCTTCCTCTACTGCATCATGTGGAGGGAGATGGACAGATTCAACATGATGGCTAATAAAAGATACACATGCCCATTCTACTCCTCATCACTACTCGGGCCAAAGGAAGAAGCAAATGTAAAAGCAAATCTTGTATCTTCTACTGAGAGACTCTAATCTAGCTGGGAAACTCTTTATCCCCAGCACTGCAGAAGTTATTACCAGTCACTAACCCTCTCCCAGTCACCTGACAATTTAACCAGTCAAGACAAATCACAGTGGAAATCACAGCCAGGAAATCACAGAGCTGCACAGGGAAACAGTGATATCCTAGGGATCCAAGGAAATGGCTTGACCCTTGCCATTGACACATATTAAAACCTCTCCCAAATGATCTAGATGTAAAGAGGCACCAGAGTTTTGAGAACCAGGAGGTCAAAGGAGACCAATCACTTGCCGGTCATCTCCATCTCTGGAGTGCTGCTGGCTAGAAAAAATGCCATCCTCAAACACCCTCAGCCTGAAGAACCAAATAGATGATAGTTTAGTGGGAGGGAGAATTTGTTACCTCGAGGAACCAGTTGATTTAGTAAAGTCACTGTAGGAGTCTCAGACAGAAGATCTGTGGAGATCCCATGTCTAAACCCACTGCATGACCTACCTRCAGGGCTACTGTTCCTTCCTGGGTGCCTGCCCTTGGCTATGGTTGGAAATCCCTGGAATATTTAGGCTTTTGACTGCCAGCTTTGGCATACTGATGCCAAACCCTGGGGCCTGTTATCCTGTCACTGTCCTGTAAGTCTAGTCAGCCCAGGTGTCCCCTCGTGATGCAAAGCCCCAGGGTCCCCCTAAGGGGGACTGGATCCTCCTTCTACAAAAGGACTCAGGTCATTGAGGGAGGCTCTTGTCCTGGCAATGTCACAGCAGTCATGAAAATGTTACAGTTGAAAGTGAGTGGCCTTTCAGTGACTTTCCATGCCAATCTCAAACTCAGAATCTGTCCCCAAAGTCCTATTTTGAAACCAGTACCTACAAAGTTATCTCTAGAAGCAAAGCACTTCACCCATACCTCAGCAGGGAATATAGAGCCTATTCACCCAGCTGGAGATGAGCACCTACAACAAGGAGGCCAAAACCCGACTCCATCATGCAGGCTGCTTTTACAGGCATGGACAGAGGCTGGCACTCCCAGAGCACAATTCATCCAGCCTGAAAGCAGATGTCCCAAATAGGTCAGATGAACCAGACTTTAAGTATTCCTCTTTCTTTTCCTCAATCACAGAAGAGCTGTAGATAACCAGCTCAGACAGTGATATGTGCATTTCAGATAGATATTTACATAATTTAAGATTAGGTGAGACAAAACCTAACCCTCATGCCATCCTGAATGTTATTACAAGCAATACTGCCTTTTATACATCTACATGCAGGACAAAATATTTCTTTTTAAGGCTAAATCATTATTAAAGGAGAAAGTAAAAGAAAAAAAATACCCTAAATTTAAACCAGAAATGAGACATTAAAGTTAAAAAAGTCAGCTAAAACATTAAATCATATTTTAGGCCAATAGCATCATTTTTGATAACACCTGACAACAGTTAGGTAGCTGGTGTGCTGTGACAAGTTTCAGCTCTACCATCTCTCTTTCATTTCCCCCCCACTCTGCCCCCGCCTGGCTCCAATTGTGGTTTCTTGTCTTCTGCCTGACTATAAACTCTCCTGGTCAGCCTTGTCAGGTTATTAGACAGTGCAAATAAAAAAACACCGACAACACAATACCAAAGTATACCCTGCCGGGGTGGCAGTGGCACTGCCAGGACCTCTCTCCTGAAATTGTCACATTTCCAGTGCTCGCTACCTGCTGACACAAGGGTTGCATGACACTAACACTGGAATCAGAAGCAACTGGGAATTTTCACCTTAGCAGCATGTCAAAATCATGAAAACAATTTCACATAGATATATGGCTTTCCTCATGTTAAAGCAAGCAGACTGTAATATAAAATGACTTTTTTTTTTTTAGCAAAATAAGCAGTGGGGATGACAATACGCTTCCAGGAAGAAATATGCTTATTTTTTTTTCCTTCTGAACTAGTGCCAGTCATGTGTGGTTATAATTTACAGTGTCCTGTCAAGCTCAGTCATGTTGCAAATATCATCACAAACCTTGTTACGACGGTATTTTGATCAATTCTGACTCTGAGGTCTTCATTCTGCTGTTGCAACACCTGGATTTTTTCTTCCAGGATTAAATTTTTTTCAGCCTGCAACAAAAGAAGGTTTGTTAAGTCTGAAGAAGTCTAAGCACCTGATCCAGAAAGGTTTGTTCTTTATCCCAGGAAAGGAGTATATTTGTCCCTATAACAACTTCTAAAATTTGTTGAGAGATGGAGGTGGTCATTTTGACTGCAGCTATGAAGAGGTCTGACTCACACCATGTGAGTGTGGGTCACTTGCTTTTGGTGAAGTAAGTGGAGTTGTCCACACAGCCTTGAAGGGAGGCAGAGCTGAATTAAGCCTCATTTATAACTGAGCAGGAGGAGAGTCTTAATCTTGTCCAACATGAAGAAAACATCATCTCCTGTGGTGTCCCCACATCTTTCATCAGAAGAGTCACGTCTCCAGAGCTACTAGCACCATCTGTTGCTCTCAACAATATTTTGCCTTGCCAAACATCCTCACTAATGACACTCAAACCTCTGAAGATGAAGAAGGAAGCATTAAGGTATGCCAGACCACAGTTTCTGAAAACAGCCTCAACTAGAAAAATGTCTGGCACCTAACCTTAGCTAGCTGCCTATGACCCTTCTGCAGCTCAGGGGAGGAAAGAATTATTGGCCAAGGCAATCCTAGATCGCTCCTAGATTGGCGAGCTGCTCCACTATGACAGTGTCAGCTTAAATAAATGGCTTAAACTAGGCATTCAACTTCAAATTGCAATTAGGTGAAATGAATTCTGCCCAACTGTAGGTAGCTTCCATTCAATAGAGTTCAAGGACAGTCTGATGCTGTCAATAGCAATGCATTAAAACATCACTAAGAGGCATGTACTACAGCCTCATATGCCCTGTTTTTCCAAAATTTTGAACTTGACATGTATTATCCCCTTAGTTCTTGGCTTTTCAGCAGTTTGAATTTTGCTGAATTCAACACTTTCGGAAGAAAGCAAGATATCACAGGACAGCCTTATCACCAGGTGAGCAGCATTTTTGGTTATCAAATTTCCCAACCTTTTATAGAGAATTGAAATACTATCCACAGGAGTTAGCAATAACTCACACTTTCCAGTGGAGGCATCACTTTTCAGCAGTCATTTCCAGCCAATGCAGTAAACTGTAAAGGATGGCTACATTTTGCAATGCTCTGAAACAGTATGCCAGAGAGAGATATCATAATGCACCTCCTCTACTCTTTTAACCTCAATGGTTTTAACAAATAGTGTTACCACAAAACGTGGGAGGAGATCTGTGCATCTCCTTCCCTTTCCAACACAACGCTTGACTTACACTGCCCTACTGCCACCTTCATTTCCAGCCTCCCTTTCAGCATCATTAAACATACAAGGAACAAGGCCTCACAGTGCTGGCCACATGGCCAAACTCTCTGACTCACTTCAGCAGTGCCTCTGAGGCCACCAGCCTGCTCATCCCCACCATGCTCTGGAGTCCTTGGTCAGGGTCAAACCCCTGTGGTTCCTGGTTTGCCTTATTTACAGTCTCTGCAGATCTCAGCTCAGATATGGGGGCAGGGAGAGTGTCTCCGTACCTTTCTGGAAGGTCCACAGTCCTAAAAGCATATGGCAAAGCATCAGGGTAGGCTGCTACATCCCCAGAAGGATGAGGTCACCCAGGCCAGGTCAGACAGGACAAGCAGTTAAATTCCCTTTTCCAATATCCCTTATGACTCCTTCCACTCACACCTAACCCCATTCCACAACAGCTAATCCTTTCTCCTGCTGAATTCCCTCACCTCATGAGTATTAGGCTCTGCCCAGCACTAAAATTCGATTGTTTTTTAAAAAAAATGTTTCTAGTTTTTCGTAATGGTAATTAGCAGAGGTTCTTCTCGGCAAGCTGATCCACGCGAACATGCAAGACAATTTTGACTGACTGTCAATCTCACCAAACCCTGCTTCTTTCAGGCACTGTATTTTCAGGACCCTCTCACCTATCTTACCCTGTATTTGGAATCCTATTCTGTTTATTTATGAGGCATACCAGATTTCAGAGCAATTTGTGATACCCTGTAGATGTTAAAGCACTTAAAAAAATGATCTTTAAACCGAAAGCAGTTGTCCACTTAGACCACAGTAGGACCAGTGTTTTACTGTTCTAAAGGGCAGGAGCAGGACTGTGTGATCATATATGGTCAATTTGCAAATGTATCTAAATGACCAGGAACCATGTAAGCCATTGATTTTTTTTTTCAGTGCAACACTACAGTGCATGTTTTCAGATGTTGGCTTAGCTCCAGGAGCAGCGTGTTGGAAGGAGCACTGTTAACAAGCCTCAGCTGTATAGAGACATTTTTCTTTATATTCATTTACTCGAGCATCTGTTCAGCAAAATAATCAACCGAGTTCTCAAATTTCCCCATAAATGGAAACAAATCTTGCTGAGTGTTGTGCTGAAGCAGCTGTCCCTGCTCCCCAGCTGAGGTAATGTCTCATCCTGTCACCACACTATACACTCACTGTCATTCTAGGTTATGCCTCACAAAATGAACCTCGTTTCCAACAAAAATGAAACTAATGGTTACCTGGGGAGTCTTTTGTTAGGGACCCACACAAGCAAAGGACGAGGACACAGAGTAGGCTGTGGAAAAGCACTACCTCAGCGTTAGAGAGAGCTTTCTTATCACGAGCCTCGCTAGAGACTGCTCTACGAATATTGCTAATTCACACTGGAGCCTGGGAGCTCCCTCGATGTCTCTGTTAGCAGGCAGAAGGACACAAATGATTCACCTTTGCTCTGCTTGTACTACACCAGCCCTAAATGGTCAGCCGACTCCAGGAGAGAAATATAGTGATGGCTGGTGTGCAAAATTATGTCCTGGGCAGTATCATGAAGTTCTCCCTCCTCATTCTTCCTGCACCAGTCGCCTTGCTATCTAATTTACAGGATTAGCATTTCATCTCCATGAAAAAAAAATACAGATGAACAGAGCGTGTGAGAAATCAGGGGTACCATGGGTGGGTGAAGGGATGGGAAAAATCCCAGTTTCTAGGTGAAAAGCTGAGACATGCTATAGCAGAAGCTGTGTGGGTTGGCAGTGCAATAATCAATATATAGTCATTTACGAAACTCTTGCTGTGTCCTTCACAACCCCCTTCTTTATCTCACCCCTTTTGAATTATTCTACTGTAACAACACTTTTACTTTTCATATCTCTGCAATGTTCCCTCTGGAGGAATAATGGCAACTCACCAGTTTTTCTAGCTCCATAATCTTCTTCTCCTGTTGGTGAATCAGATGGTTCTTCATTTCCAGAACCTGTTTTAAGCTATTCATATCTTCTTCTAAGTGCTGATATGGGGCTAGTGCAACCTATGAAAAATATCAGTGGTTTGGACATTTGTTAGAGCAGGTGTTCAACCATAAAATAAAATTTCTACAATCTATCAGTGATTTAAGAGTCTTACTGCTCTATACAAGCTCAACTGTAAATTGGCTTACTGAAAGCTAACTGGACTTGGGCCCCCAGCCCACTGGGACCCTGATAGTCTTTGCTAGGGTATCTCTTTAACTTAGTAGCTAATTTTACAGTACCTTTCTGTTGACCAACCTCATGGCTAGCAGGATGAGATGCCATGTTGCTCAGCAACCTCATCCCTTCCCATAGCTTGAGAACCGCATGAGGTGTTTTACGACTGAGTAGAGATTTAGGCTTGAGAAGAGTGCAAATATGAAATTTAGAAAAGCCAGGTGGCTGGAGATGAAAACAATGGTGGTTTGCCTGTTCTGAATGACCAGATCACGGAGCTGGTGACCTGTTAACAAAGACCAGACTCTCATGGGAAGAGAAGCAGTGATTCCTATCAGTAAGATATTCCTCTCCTCTGCTCAGAAACTTTGGCTGTAGGAGACGTTAGAGTTCAGCTCTTGGACAGAAGCTGTGCTCTGCATTATACTGATTAAATATCACCACTGACTTAAGCTATTTTTGATTTCTGACAGTGTAACTCGGTTCACTGAAGTGTCTGGTAGTGCTTGGCATTTGCATCACTGTGACACAGCAGAATTTGTTCTTTCACGTAAATTAAATACCGCAGTGGGGGTTGAAGAGAGGCTGATGCTACCTGTTTCCTGGGGTGACGCCAGTTTCAGATGTTTGTGCTCCCATCCTAAGTTTTTGCACCTAAAAACTACTAAGCCTCCCCACACTCACCCCACTATTTCCATTCACCGTCCCCTCTGTGGTGCTGATACAGCTGTTCATGGGTCTGTGCTGCGAATTGTATTGCTGAAATGACCCAAGTCAAAAGACAACTTTTTTTTGGAGACTCATTTCAGGGTTATTTCATTTCAGATAAATAATTGCATTGTATGTTTACTTACACACTGTAAATAAACAATATATCCTTCGTACGCAGCAGTTGAATAAATGATTTCTATGATAGGTCTATTCTCTGTAAGTCCAGAAAAAAAATAAAGGAATACTGAGTGCACTTTGACTCACAGGGCACAAAAGAAGGCATATAAATGTGCAAAGGCAAAAAAATGAAAAGGAAGAATGGAAAAGGAGAAAGATGAATAGGAGGAGATACCAGAGAGCTGAATGATCACGATACCAGATAGTTAAAATGTTTGTGAAACAGCTACATATACTAGATTAAAGGCTCTGGAAAAAGAGGTGAACTCAGAAAATAATGGATAATCACACAGCATTTACAGAGAGAGAGCTTTGTATTCAGACCTAGGTTAAGATTTCTGACTCTTACACAGCCCTCAAGATTTGGGATCCTGGCTCAGGCCTGTCTCACTCAGCCCTTAGGGTAAGACTCTCATTGCTAATCCTACCCCTGTAAGATGTGACCCACACTGAGAGCATGTTGATGACTGTATAATTATAGTTAGCATCTACCTCCAGTTGTTCCTCGGTGTTTTTCTTCAAAGCCTCTTCAAATCGCTTTGCTTTGTCCTTAAGCGATTGGTTCTGGAAAGTGAGGGTGTCTACCTGGTCCTGGAGGACAAATTAAAACATCACCATCCTGTTATTACTGCTGTTACATCCACAGAAGTCAATCTGCATGGTGCAGCCACCAGGGGAGCGGAATATGCCTTAGACACCGCTGCAAAGTGTTATTTGTTACAGGAGGCTGTTTAAACATCAGTGGAGGTTTTGACAGCATGTATCTCAGGACATCTCAAAATCCCTGAAGAACCTGTGGCTAGCTGACACAAGTTCGTGAACTGTCTTTGAGACTAAATCACCCCACCACCTTGGGATGGATGAAAACAAGCATGCCCTTCTTTGGGAAAGCAGGTATTTATATCATGGGTATGAAAAAGATTGTTTGTAGAGTCTCTAGATTCTGAACAAGGAGGTAAAAATACCCCATTCCTGCCTCTTTCACCTTGCTAAGCAAAACTCCAGAAGGCTTGGAGTCTAACATGATAATAAGCAATGCAGAGTTAGTGATGCAGGCTTTAAATGATCATCGTTTCATCTCAAGAGCTATACACTATTGAGATGAGCAGGATGCAGTTGCTAGCACCTCACTGACAGCCAAACTCTAAAGCCCCCATGGAAGGGCACATCTCCTGTGGCACCAGGAATTTAGGTCCCTAGCAGCCTCTGCATCCRTGGGTCCCATGGCCAGTACACTCCACACTCTGGCAGAGCATGGGGCTGGCCATGGTGGGCACCTAGGTGTTCGGGACAAAAGGGTTGTTGCAACTAGTACTCCACCTCCCAGGTCTTGGATTCATGACACTTCACTTCTGATGTCTGCTACTGAGATGTCTGCTTTTGATCTAGGTGAGTGTGTCTAGATATAATCTAGATTAAATCAAGATAATTACACCTAAACTCCTTCTGTGATCCATAGAGAGAAGAACGCCAGCTGGGTCCGTCCCACAGAGGGAAAATAAATAAGACACAAGACCATGTGGTGAGAGATGAGCACTGCTGAGGGGATCCAGYGGATACCCTGGAGACATCTGCTGGAGGGTTGTCATGCTGGCAAGGCAATGCACTAGGACTCCACGGCCACTGGAGCCCTCCTCACCATGCARGGAGAAGAGCCAGAGTTTGCTCCTCTTGGCTTCAGTATTAGGTCAGCAGTCAGCAGGGTCGAAAGGACTTTTCATTAGTCAGCTGAGTTTTCCTCCCTTTAGGTTTGTCCTCTATTCTCCTTCAGATATAGTTAGCATTTTGCTGAACTAGCTGTGGGGAAAAAACCTGAGGAGGCATCTTTGCTGTTAGATCCCAGTGTGGACAGATGAAGAAACAGAGGCCGTTAGAGAAGCAGCAGTATCCCTGGTACAAAGATCTACTTGCTGGGAAACAGGGGAGCAGTTCAGTCTTAATAGCATCTGCTCAGGCAAAGGGACTCACAGCAACACTTACTACAAAATAACATCCTGGTGAATCAGAAGTGGCAGTGAGAAGCAGCAGTATGTCACAGCAGAAATGCTGTGGCCGACCCRCACTCTCTACCTGTACCATGATGACCTCTGCAACATCATTAGGCGGTAGAGAATAATGAAACAACTGACCTGCAGTGACAGCCGTAGTTTTTCAAAACTCTCTCCTAATTCTTTCTTTTCCAGGTCGTGTGCAGACATCAGTTCTAGGGAAAATACACAGACATGACATTGCTACGTGAAGTCCAGCAAGCCAGGGTCTGACAGCCCAGAGATCATAAGCCAAGCATTATTCAGAAAGTAGTTTTAGGGCAYGGAGGTTCCCTAAAATAAAACATTCTGGGGGGCTTTGGGAAGATTGTTTTGAGGTTCAAGATTTCCAAAGCTTTCACCAACTCAGGTACCTGTGTTCAACTTCTGATTTTTCAAAACAGCTCAGAAATCTCAGCTTCTAGGGACTCCAGTTTGAAAAGGTTCAGTCTGAAAATGGGTGATTCACAATTTCAAGGTAAGTATCTTCAAATCAAGCGTCTGGGGATTAGTGGATATGTTTACAAGTTGGGATTGTAATCTCTTTGGGGAGATCGAGATGGGGGTAGCAATTCAGGTGCAAAAATGTGAATGCAGTGCTTCTCCARGATATGTGACATGACCTGTAAAGTTTATTAAATTAATGAGACTGTCAGACTTTAAAGAAAGAAAGTCATATCTTTCTACTAAGTGATTATACACTTTACTACCAGAATATATTGCTCTGCACTTACTGAAAATCAAAAATTTAATAATCAAAATGGAATAAAGTTTAACCTCTGAACCAGTGACATGAAACTGTCATTCAGTACAGTGACACCTAACTTCTTAGGACATGGCCACCTTGTTTGCTATGTCTCCCCCCTCCAAAAACATGGAGTTTTGCCCTCTAACCACAGCCCAGTAACTGCAGCAACTACAGCACTAACACTACTAATGCTCATTCCAGCAGTTGTTGCAATGCCACTCCCATGCACAGGAGGGCATTTCATACCCACACTAGAGAGCACAAACTCCAGACGCAAAAGCCTTGATAATGACAGCCAAGTCTTATTATCAGAAAACATAAACGAAAATGGACAGTTAAGAATATCCTCAAGGAACAGCTTTTTATTTTCAAAAATACATATATGTTAATTTAAAATCATATTATATATACCACCTCTGCCTATGGGAGAGGGGAATAGACTGTTTTCAGCTAATGTCGTGCTCTGGACTGTGCTTCTAAATGATACTGTGCATAACTAAGCAATATTCAATTTGGGGAATGTGGTAGGAAGGCCCACTAGAGCTATTTAAAAATGAGACCTCATGCATACATGTAATAAGAGGAGGAAGATTTTATAGATGACTGTTAAACATCAGCTAAGCCATGTGCAAAGACATGAGTTTAGATTCGAAGTGGTGGGGAGAAAACAACTCTGGCTCTTGCATCAAATCCCATGGAAAGACCGTAAGACAAAGTATRGCTGACACTGCTAGGGTGCAGATTTGCACCTGTGTGTGGCTCTGCTTGGCACTGACAAGATATAATTAATGAATATTATGAGTCCTGTTTTCAGAAGCAGTGTAGGCTTTTAAACACCTAAATTCAGAGATGTTCAGTCCACTCTAGCCTCCTGAGTGCCTGTGGCCCAAGCTCTTTGGAAAAGCATGTCATTGAAGTGAGGTGAAGTTTGAACTCTTATGTTCATGGATAAAGCCCTGTCTTTGCCCCAAGGACTCTTCAGATACTCCAGAGTCTATATTAAACACTGTATACATTGCATACAGCTCTCCTGCAGTCCTAGCATGAACCTGGAGGTCCACCCAGCATGAAAGCACATATGCCAACACAAATTTCAGTATCATCTTCTCCAAAGTGAAAACCTCCAGGCTGATGAGGTCTCACTGCAGTGAGAGTTTCTAGTCTTGAATGTCTCTGTGGGCATTGGGTTCACTATGGGGTTACCTTGAATCTTGCTGTCATGCTCATCCTGCAGTATTGCAATGGCGACTGTGTGGTTATTTTCTACTTCTAACATTGCAGCTTCATGTATAGCAGTGATATCTTCCACCTGTTCCAACAACAGCAAATGGAGACATGGACACAAGTTTAGACATGCTACTGCACACTGACAAGCCACCATTAGAGAGCTCCAGTGAGCTGGAAACAGCAAGGGATCTAATGAGTGTGACACTTTAATACATAAATAAGCCAGTTAAATTCATTATGAAAGAGATATGATGACTCTTTCAGTGATAGTGTGTGGTCACCACTGCTCATATTTTTGCTCTTTTGACTTAATGGTGAAAGAAAGAGATATACAAGGAAGCAAAATACCAAAATGATCTTAAGTAAAGAAGTAACTTATGAAATGTTCAAAAATCTCAAAATTCCATTAATCTAAATGATATTAATAACCTAATTTGTTGATGATTAGATAAGCATGCACAGTTCCAAGCCATCCTGTTTTTTTTTTCTTGGCACTCTACTGCAATTATTCTTATTGTAAGATTTTGAATTAACTTCCACAGAAAATGTCTATGCATTATTCATATTTGTAAAAAAATTATTTCTACGGAAACATTGAAGTTATTATCAATGGGCCCGTATAATGAATTGTGATCTATCATACTCTCCCCTTGGCACCACACAGTGCTCTGGGAAGTGACTCCAGTGGTATCCTGCTCCTTGGGAACCCTCTTCTAGTCACTTTCCGAGCAGGCAATGATGAGGGTGCTCGCACGAAGTAACTTGTGCTTCCCAGGGGTTGCACAACTGCAGTCACTTCCGTGAACCACGTGGAGAGAGCAGGCAACATCACAAGATAGGACTCCGCAACGTCTAGTGACTGCCTTTGGAACATATGGATGATGAGAAAGGCAGACACCTCCCTGTAGTCCCTGCTGGTCTGATACGTGGAAATTCCTCCTTGACTTCAAATCTTGCATTTAAGCTAATTTTGAGCATGTAAGGAAGACCCACAGACTAAGCTGCTGAGAGGTTTTCCAGTACCTATGAAAGCTCCAGAGCATCCTGCCCAGCAGCCTTTTCCTAGCCCCAACCCAGCTGTGTAGCTCACAAGAAAGAAAATGTTTGATAAATCAGAGAAACAGAAAAAAAAAAAAAAACAAAAAACAAAAAACAGGCCCAATTCTTTCTTGGCCCTGTAAACAGCCAGAAGAGACCTTGAAGCATAAGTTGAACACAACACAAATACAGTGCAATAAGAGACAGGTCCCACTTTGTTCTAAGAGGTGGGGGAACCATCTTTCAACTTTGTTTCCTTGGTTGCCCCAACCTTAGCTCAGCAGCAGCACCTTTCACAGTAGTTATGTCCATATTGCTAAACAAAACCAGTCCAGGAAGTAAGGCCTAATGGCCCAACTGGGCCACCTCCACACTGCTTAGAGTGATCTTCTAAAGTGGATTTATCCTGCAGAAAGAGATCCAAAAGCAAGGTTGGAAGTGAGCTATTCACTAAGCAGCTCAGATAGCCAGGGGTCTAAGGCTCAAACTTGCTCCCTGGCTCTTTTTTAATTAGCAGTTGTTCTAGAGGAAATGAAGCAGGACTACCAGCCCTGAAAAGATGGCCTTTAGAGGGGAATGGCTTCAGAAAAGCCTTGAAGTTCATTTCCTGTTCCTCAGAGTTTCAAGTCTCCTTCAAATCAGTTTCTGAATGTTACACATTGATGATTTGATTCGCTTTCCTTGTTTTTATAATCACAGTGATCTTATTCCCTGTACTGAATACTTTATTAGCGCTATCCTGAAATGCAGAACATCATAAAATTATTCTTTTACAATTAAACTAGTGTCCATTGCATAATCACTTCACTTACACAGCTTTTATGTCCACTGTTATGTTGAATTATGGAAGAAAGATGCTGCAGCTGAGTACATCCTGGCTGGAACAGTTGTTATTTCACTGCATTTAGCTGTCAAACCTATCAGATTACCTAACAGGAGCAAAATTTCTAATCAGGCTTGCTCTTAGAATGAAAAATGGGCATTTAACATGGAATCTGCAAAGATACAGACTCATTTTCCTAATAATGTGAGAACAACTCAGTAGTGAAGAATTCTTCATCCAACAAAGCAGGACTCGGCTTCCTAATACACTGCACGAAGCAGGGAGCTAGGTGACTGAATGGGTTACTAATGGGAGTGGGGCTGTCACCTGACTTTTCCCAGAGCATTATGTCCTTGTTTATGAGGTCTTTGTATTGATACCTCCTGAGTACTATTACAGTCTTTACCTCACCCTTACTTAAGTCTTTGTTCATGCTCTAATTGCTTATTAGCCAGGCAGCACCCCATAGGAATGATTATGCTCAACTCCACTGCGCTCCGCAGGTGAAGAGGTCAGTTTTCTCTGCCACCATCCTTGGCAGGTTATTTATCTATAAAGCCAATTAAGTATGTTTCAGTTTCCAAACAGTCTTCAGGGATTTTTTGATTTTCATATTCCCAATGCAAATGACTTCTTTTATTCTTCCAGTGTGACCTCCTATCTTCAGTTTTTCATAGCAGATAGCCTACACGGCACTTCGGACTCTAATTCCAACTCTGACACTAACTTACTCTATAGCTTTGATCAACTTACTTAAACACTGTGTCACACTTAGTTTTGGCTACAAAAAGAAGCTCAGATGGGATTTTCAAGGCTTACTAAACTAAAATCAAGAAGAGGTTCTAGTGGGAGAAATTAAACAGGTTGGTGGATACAGCAGTGAGACCTAAACAGCACAAGCAAGAAATACTGGCAAGCCAAGATCACAGCCTTTACTTTGGAAATTTGCCTTCTAGTTATAAGAACAGAGAAATATTGGGATGTATCGTCACATCTCATCTGCTTGTGATGAGATAGGCTATCATGCCTCGCTACACTGAAAGAGCTGAGAATATACCTATCCTCAGAGGCATCTGAGCCTCCAAAGGGACATCTGTGTATCCAAAGAAACAGTGGCTATTTGATAAGAAACTGAAGGGTGACTAGAGCATAAAGTGTGAAAGATTAAATTATGACTGTAAACCATGAGYATGGCATGACCAACTTGCAAATTAGGTGTGTGGATACAGAATTACACGCAGATCCACAGTTAAAAGGATTTTGCAAAATCCATTTAATCTCTGCTTGCATGAGTACAAGGAACAATTTCCCTGATGCAGATGGAAAGCTCAGGGAGAAGGCCTTTCTCATGTCCAGCCTAAGGGCTCCTAAGTTCATGGGTCCGGTGTCCCTGCTGCAATGCACTAGTCTGACATAGATAGGAAAAAATGAAACCGTACTGTGATATGGTAATCAGAACCTCTTCCTGTTCATTTGGAAATACTGGACTCTTTCGGAAAAAGCCCATTACAAAATAAAGTAAGAGGTGTTTGGAGAAGAACAGTCACATTTCTTACCATTAAAACCATGTCAGTTCTGCTTTAGAATGGACCCCAAAACTTTTAATTTCTTTCCATTAAGTGTCTTATGTCAAAATGCCTTAATTTTTACATCAAGAAAGAGTAGGTTTTTGGAAAAATTCCTATTGATTTTTAGATAGAAGAAATTGGGAAGCTCCAGGCTCCAGAAACTCCATATTGAAAACTTCACTGAATTAGTCTCTTYTGGCAATTTTTTTCAGCTTCTTTGAAGCAGTATGTTTTGACAAAAAGATCTTCCAACCTCTTCTGTCAAAAAACCCTGCAAAACCAACATCAGGGTGACACTATTAAATATCTGTCCTGGCCAACCTGCTGGAAAATGTGCGCCTCAGACAGTCACGGATGGAAAAACATGTTGCTCTCCTAACGCGATGGTACGCCTGGTGCTATGAGCTGCCAGCGAGGAGCTGTGCCCTGCTGGGTGTGTGGGGAGGTTGAGCAGTGGTGGTTGGACGAGATGATCTCCAGAGGTCCCCTTGAACCTCAGTGATYCTGTGATTCTAAGTGCTAGGTCCAGATCCAGAAAAGACAGGGCTATGAGGGGTGGTTGATCTTCCAACCAGAAACCCGTCCAGTCTGGGAGCAGCTCTGCGGAGCTGCTGTTCCCTTGCTTCAGTCTGCCTCATGCCAACCGCCTGCAACAAAAGCATAACACTGGACACCAGATGACTGTACAATAGAGTATGAATCAGAAGGAAAAAGTTAGTAAAACTCATCATGAAATGCTGAAGGAAACATGAACTTTGAAAAGATGGGCTTAAACTCAAAGCAATTAGGGACACAGCAGCCRTTTTTAAGCAGGAGAGTGAAAGAGTTTGATTAGCTTCACTAATTATGGGACTGAAGAGTTCTGGAGCAAACCAAAGGACTGGAAGGAGCGAGAACTGCCTGTCACAGAGAAAGAGTTGGTTCGCTGTTTCTGTGTGGCAATTAACAGAATCATAATGGATAAGAATACGAGATAAATAAATACACTAATTGTCAGGTTAGTATTATTACTTATTACTACTACTGTGATCCATATAACCCARCTGATCAGTCTGAGAAAAAAACAAAGCATCATTTGTCTGAGTGGTCCTGGGAGCCTGCAGTAACATTTTAAAGGGCAGTAGGGGTAAGCCATAAACTCTCGCAGCAAGAAGTTAATCTGTGCAACAAATTTCTGCACAGATGCTAATGCCYGATGAGCCAAAGGAGGCAAGTCTTACAGCTAGAATTACTGTCTTTTTTAGACAAACTGACACACTGACATAGCCATAGGAAAATAAACAACAAACCAAAATCCCAGGACTTTTGAGAACCCACTTCTCCTTCAAATTGGAAGTCAAAGGAGGAAATTTAAGGGGCTTTGCAAGAAAACCATCCTTTGTAAACTGAAAGGAGAATAAAAAGACATGCCTCAGCACAGACTCTATGTTTGTACAGAAAAGAAAGATAAAAAAAAAAACTTGCTTAGAATGCAGAAATCTTTGAACCAAAAATTTTAAAGGACCTTTTAATGCATCCATAAAAATCAATGCASAAACAAAAAAAAAGAGGAGGGGGGAGTTTGTCCAGGACAAAAGAGCCTAGGCACACAAAGCCTTTTTATCACACTTTACAAGACTACAATCAATAATAGCTAACAGGCATATCAATTAAAATGAATAAAATCCAGAGAGAGTGCTTTAAACTCCCCCACAGAGGAATCAACCCAAAACCTCACATAGGAGAAAGAAGGAGAAACACCCTTAACAARGATGTTCACCGGAATCAGCTGTCAAAGATTACGAGCTCATTGACAACATGGAAAATAAACAAGAAGAGAGCAGATAACTTGGGTTTAGAGAGCAGGAGATGACAGAGATTTTGCCAACAGCTCCTTTCCGAGAGAAACCTACAGAACARCCGATAATACAGCTGCTAACTGGCTGTTACCATGCATTTTCCTATTTCCTTTCTGTTTGTGTTAGGAGTCACAGGTTGGGATGCTGAGTATGTGTTCGACCCGTCTGTCTGACTGTCCACTAGTGAGGGTGGTGGCTGCACCCAGCCCTGGCATACCAGGGCGTTTCATGATAAATCTACCACTGGGCAGTTGGGACACAAGTGACATAAAACTGTCATCATACAGGGTTGCATTTGCACTCCCATCTCAGGTGTGTTTTACAGAACAGCAAGCACAGGCAATAAGTGGCTATCATTTCCCTTTTTACAAATCCTTGACCTTACAGATACTGGGCTGCAGTCACAACTGTGCTCCATTTTGGTGCTTTCCTTTCTTTTTTTTTTTTTTCTTTTCTTTTCTTTTTTTCCTCCCTTGCACAAAGTGCAGGCTAGCCTGTTTTCCTGCAGTTTGTACCCTCTATGCAACAGGTAAATGGTGTGCCCAGTGCAGGAGTGAGGAAAGAGGTAGGAGGGTTGTGAGAAAGCTACCACAGAGCACCCCACAGACCTGCTTCAGGCTCCAGTCTCAAAATGCACATTGAAGACAGCCAGTGCCTACAGAGTCTTCAGACATARGTCTTCTCCTTGACCTTGGGACTCATCAATCTCTCACATAGACCACACCTGACTACAGAATTTTGCTGCAGATTTACTTTGCCTCAGAAGGTGAAAAATTCACCTTCCACCTACAACCTGCAATGGGATTGGCAAGATCTCCCACACAGACAGAACGAYGCTGGCAAACGGGGGTCTGCTGGCTGGGCTCGTGTTTCATGAGCTGCTGATCCTGGTGCTGTGCTGGGGCCCAGGCAGCCAGTCTGGGACATGGCATGGCCTCATGGTTCAGACTGCAGCGTCTACCTGCACACAGCAGGTATTATCATGAAGAAAAGCCTTCCTGAATCCTGGTTGCTGAACCTGGGTAAGGTTTGCTGTTGCTGAAAAAATCAGAATAGTCTCCGCTATTCACTGAGCGCAATATGAAACATGAATTAAGGTCAGCTGCAGGGATKGTTTCCATAACCCACAGTGGGGCATTCTGCCACTGTGTGAGCGGTGCTTGTAGGCGATTCATTCCAGCTATAAGACTGAAATAGTCATATGCGAGACCATTCCTACCTACTTAGAAAAAGCAAAGCAAGGTGTATACCATCTAAGAGATATTTAKTGCCTGAACAGTGGAGCAGGAGTCAAAAACCTGGACTGCATCATCTGCTTGATATTTATGCTGTGTGTGACATTGTCCTCCWTCACTTCATCTTACCTCCCTTTAACTATCATTTGAAATAATGATGGCAGGGTTATGGTGGCCTTMCCTATGTTGGGCATATTCTTCTGCAACACTTTAATTCATTCAAATTAACTAGAGTAGATAGGCTGGGGGGCAGAGCTTACCTTAATATTTGTGATATTGGTAAAACATTYGGACATGTAAAACAAATACATGGTAATGTACTGTGTAATGTACTACAATGGAGAATTAATATTGGATATCCTAGTGAGGAAATGCAGTAAAGGTGTTCTGGAAGTTATTCTTCCAGTCACCAGTTTATTAGCAGTCTTCATGTTAGAGATGGTCAACGTATTTCATTGCCTGAATTTGYTCAATACTTGCATGAATTGCTTTTCACAAGCAAACAGTGCGTGACTGACCTGCTCCTGATGCTGACTCTTGGCTTGTGCAAGCTGCAGCCTGTGCTCCTCCTGCAAGCGCTCCATCTCGGCGCTGTACTGCGCCTGCAGCCGCAGCTCCAGTGCCTGCAGCTCCTCCTGCTGCTGCCAGCGGAGCTTCGTCACCTCCTCCTCAAATCGCCTCTCCAGCTCCTCCTTCTCATTTTGTAGTTTTTCACATCTCGCTGTGTTGAGGGCTGTGGAGACAAGACCAGGCCATAAGACTCTGAACTCTTTAGGAGCAAACAGTGGTATTGGCTCCTTTTGTGCAGCTGGACCACACAGGACTCCTATGAATTAGGATACTGGGGCTTCTACGAATTGCAGCCTTCAACAGCTCGCTCTCATTCTCACAAACAAATGCACACATATTTGTTTGAATAGAGGCACAGGCAGAGTCCTGTAAAAACCAACGTAAAACTGAGATCTGATTTAATACAATAATAAAAAGGAAAGCCCATAGACTTGCAGGCTGACTGGCATCTCCTCATCAGCACAGTCTTGGATTCCCAAATCAAGTCTTCAGAGCTTTTACTTTGTCTTGGGTATTAGAAACAGTCACTTGACACAAAGCTTTTCATCTGAGATAAAAGATTTTCATTATCTCCTTCTCTCAAGCCAGGTCCTTGGCAATACAAGCACTTCCAGTTACATGCCAGAAACGCAGAAGATACATGGGCTCTTGAGGTGCRTCCTATCACATGTTATTATGCAAGGGGAGTGATCAGCCACTTGGCTGGGAAAAGGGCATAAACCTCATGTATCCATTTTCCATCCATTAGAGGCTTCTCACCCCACAGATTAGACTCTTGCACCAGCTCCATAGAGGAGAATATCTTGAATCCACCAATGCATACTTGCTTAAAATATTTTTACATTCAAACCACTATATTGTGTGCTTCAGGGACTCAGAATAAAGGCTGATCCCGAAGGCAATCAGCAGCTGTGAATTTTTTATTCCTGTGAACTAACCCAGTGACTATGTCATCAACTTCACAAGTATGTTTAGAATTTGTTTTAGGAGTTACAACTCCAACAGTTTTATTGCATCAATGATGTTCAACCTGTTACCTTATTTGATTCCTACCCTATATCATTTCCTGGGTCTCAGTACTACAGTTTTACAGACAGCTCCTCATCCCTCTACTTTGCTGAAAAACTGCTGCAATCAATTCAGATATCGAAGGCCTGATACAAGTTGGGAAAGTCAACCATACTGCACTTAGGGATTGAATTTGCTTGTTTTTGAAGATATATCAGGTAAGAAATCATTAAAATCATCATGACAATTATATTCAGAATGACACATTGGAAAAAGAAGAGACGTGTTTTTAATGGCACTGTTACATCTTCCTTCTGATTTAGACTCATAGAAGGCTTAGAAAAATGCCAAACTTTTGAATTTACCGTCTATCTCAATAACTCATCTTTCCTTTGCCTTTCAAATTGCACATGCCACTCATAGACCTGTGCAATTATGTAAATTAGAGAACTGGAAGCAGCTGCTTCTCYGGGTAAGTAACTCCTGAATATTTCAAAAGCACATTCATCCTATGCCTGACATGTTATGTTTGCTTATTGCAYGTGGAAAAAATGTGCTTTCCTGACTCTTGTTCTGTATCATCAGACTGAATTTATTTTTTTTCAGAATAGTATCAATTTGTCACAGAAGTTACCTACCACTGTGATCTCATTTCATGTTAGGTGTATCCACACCAGGTAGCTTAGGCACCCAAACTAACCCTCCCTTCACTCACAAAGCTATTTCTCATTTTGTTTCAAGCTCTATGCTTGCACATCTATTGGATAGCAATATCCAGACTTCTTCAGTATGTCTGGACAGATATCTAACGCWGACTTGCTCTAACATGGATGTTTTCTGAAACACTAAAATGGACTCAGTGCCCCTTTCATGCCCGTTTCCGCTCCTTATGGAAAGAGAGAAAGTGAGGCTGGACTAGTGAGCCTGCAGCCACAGCAACAGCACATGGAAAGCTTTCCCACCTGCCTTGTACCTGAATGGGACCCCCTGGAATTTATATGGTCATTAGCAGAAATTTCTTTTCTCTTGATGATTTGCATTCTAGCTCTAAACTCTCTCTTCTGTTTTGGCTATTGAGTGATTGTAAGCACCATGTCCTGCACGGTTTCCCTTGCCACGTAAAGCCATGGCAGAGCTGGAGCACTGGGCATAAAGCTTGTAGCTCTGGTTTCAGTAGAATTGAAACCTACTCAGGCTTTAAATTAGAGCTGTAATGCAACCTGTCCATCTACAACCTCTCCAGTGAGATTACCCAACACACAGAGCTGGGCAATGAAATGACATGTTCTAACTAAAAGAAAGTCAGTCTGAAACACAAACATCCATAACCTGGAACACAAAAGTATTCAAGTCTTTCAAATCAACCCAAGCGCAGGTGCACAGAGAAAGGAAGAGGAAGGCAAGGGAACTGTATTCCTCACATACCCCAAACCACTAATGGAGGCAGATAATGAGGCCACTGCCCAGGACATTTGCCCTGTGCTGAATACAAAACACTTCTAATCAGCTCCCCACCACTGTCTCCTAGACCCAGGGAAATGAAGCCAAGGATTGAGGTGGGGAGGAAACTGAATCTCTCCTTARACAGGAGGTGGGACGTTGCATCTGAGTCTACTGGGACAGGAACAGCAGGAGGAGACACCTATGCAGCCACATACAAGGTCTGTGGTTCCATCACCCCCTTTACAAGCAGGTAACGCTCTGGAGAGTCTGTCTTGCTGGAGTCAGTTTTTAACCAGCTATGGCTTCAGCAGGTGGTTCTGCTGAACCAGACTAAATTGCTTCCAGCAGAGCCCTGACTGCAGAGAACTGAACAGAAGAATTGTTAATTTTGCTAGAAGACACTGAATTTTCCTGTTAAACACTGAATTTTGCTGATGTGGATACTGTAACACTGAGTTTCTCTTGTGCCAAAAAACAATTACTAAAAAAGTTATATAAATGCAATATTGACATGGRGTAAATGGCATAAGACCAAAATTTAGTTATTCTTGCAACAGCTGCTGCACAAAAAACATGGATAAAATGTGCTAGACTCTCAGCTGGAAGAAATTAATAGAGCTGTTGATTTATACCAAGTTAGAATCTGACCTATTAGGCAGTGGCATTACATRCTACAGATGGAGCTTAAGTAAACTAGGTAAGTAGACAGATTAGCTCCAGGTTAGGTAAAATAAAATATAAAACATTTTACATTCATATAGAGGAGTTTCATGGTGGCCTGCATAAAAGTGTGTGAAGTGAAGGAGGAGTAGAACAGGGAACATTCAACATTTTCAAGCTTATATACTGTATCTTACTATCTCATCCTCACTTTTTCTAGCAATGAATGAGCTTGCTGGTCATCACTCAGAGCTGTCTGAGACTCTCTTATGTTGGATCAGACACTTATTTAGCAAAGTTACTTTCCTCACTCACTAAGAACATGGGCCATATCTCAGCTGGGAGGTGAAATCACCTAGCTGCAGTGATGTGCCTGCTGGCTCAGCCAGGAGCACAGGTCTGGCAGTCCTAGGGGTATGAGCGCTCTGAATGGCTCAGTGTTTCCCCAAATACTGAGACCACAGCAGACTCCTGTGTCCATACTGGGTACCTTTCTTGGTCATCTAAACACAGCCCCAAACCCCTGCACTGGAGATGGTTGCATGTTTCTTTTTAATGTTCAGAGCCTGAGAACATATAGAGCATGTAGTGCAGGTACACAGGAAGGCAGGTGGGACATGACAGTCACTGAAAGCCCAAAAGGAATGCAAAACACCAGTAAAAACTTAGCAGCAACAACAGGTTTCCATAGCCAGTTATGGGGAAACAAAGCATAACTGCTATCAACTGCTATTGAACAGAGTTAAGATGGGCTTTTATTTGTTTTTTTTCTTTTTCTGTAGATATCTCCGTTGCTGCTTGTACACTGGAAATAACTCTGACATAAGATGGCATTTCCTGCCATGACAGCCTGCGCTAGGTTAAATGAGAGTGGCTGACACTGCATCCCTACTCCCCCAGCTCTGAGCTGCCCTGATTTCCCGGTCTGAGAGACCTCTGAATGACTGTGCATCAGACATGATCAAACCCATTTCAAGCCAGGTTGAGAAGGTGAGGGAAAGTGAAATGTCACTAATGGATTGACCCTCCTGCACGAAACCAGCCGCAGCCCAGCTTTGTGGGCCCTGGTATTTTATCCTCAGTGTAGTTACTCTTATGGGAGCTGGGGACAAGTGTCACTGCCGGCTGTTACATGGATCACCCGCTTCTGACATGAGAAATGGACTCCTTGTTTGAAAATGATCATGAACTGTGCAGCCTCTGCTCTTATTTCTGACCACCAGCCATAGATTCACAGACACATCATAGAGCACTTGTTCAGGTTAAGTCTCTCCTTACCGGGACAAGGTTTTCATTAAATGAAGGACTGTGCCACCTGAAAGGCATATCCAGAAGAAGCTGGCACACAAGCTTTCAAACTTTTGTTGATTCAGATAGTCTAAATACTAAACTCAGTATCTGATTGCCTTCCATTTATCTAGGTATTTTTGCATCTCCATACCTCCTCTCTACCCGGTTCACGTCACTGACAAAGGAATGGATGATTTTGACTTTTAATTTCCACTAATTTAATGGAAAACAGAAGGTGCTCAAAACCTGCCAGCACTGGGTCCCTCTTTATTGCAGTAATATTGGTGTTGCAACAGAAAAGTGTGTATATTTACAATTAATAAAAATGGGCATCTTCAGTGTAAAATGATTGCTTGTAATGTTTTTACTATCCTTGGTATTTCTGGCAAAATATATGAGCAAGTCTTATTTTATAAAATAACAATTCCCTCAGCATTTATAGAGCTGCGCAGCACACATTCCTCCTCAGGGTTGGGAAGGAAGAAGCACTCTCCAATTCCACTGCGTGCTGGTTTCAGCTGAGGTGTGTTACTTCACAGCTGTGCTGGGGTACACATGCAGTGTGTTCCTGCTACTCAGCTGAGGAGCAGTAGTTCATTTGCCTTCACTCACAGGCGCCTTCCCGAAACAGGCAGGTTTCACTCCACCTAGTTTTAGGTGAGAGGATGGATAGCCCTGGATTTGGTTGCCTGTGGACTGGTGACTAGTGCGATTTGAGACGTGCTAGGGTRTGCTTTGAGGCTGCCACTGCACACAGATATGTGCTTCTCATGGTTTCCTGGTATATTTTTAAGTSTCCTGTAGACGTTTTGGAAAAAGGCTTCCCTCATGCCACTATGTGCTGGCAACTAAATCAAACCCTCTGGGTGAGATTCAAGTATAGATTCAGACACCACATAAACCAGCATTGCAGAGGTGCCTCCAAGCCCAGCATAGGCAGTGGAAAAGCGGCCAGTGGGAGGCCCTGCTGACCGAATGCAGCTGAACACGCTAGCGTGAACTGCACAGTGCTTTAGACTTCACCAGCTGTGAGTCAGTTGTCCAAATAAAGGTAGTCCAGGTTATCTGAGGTGACCCTGCCTGGCTCCAGAGGGTGTGGGTCTYCACTGCATGTGTTTCGCCTGTCAGCCGTGTGTGGATGGCTCAGGTTCCCTGGGGTGTCCCCAGTGGCACTAGGCACCTATGTTTAGGTAACTGAACTCCGACYTAAATCTCTGTTGCCTGAAACGGGAGCTTTGACACCCAGCTCACATGTGGACATTTAAAGTCTTAGTAGGACATTCTTATCTTSTAAACTAGCAATCTGATTCCACTCATAGTCCATTGGGAGAGCAGTCTCTGAATATGATCAGACCACCACTGCTGGACATCTACTCACCCTATCTGTGCCACCCTCAACTCATGTTGCTCTCTTCACTGACTAGATGGGGAGCCAAGAGGTCCAGCACAGACCAGATATCCAACTCTAAGCTACCTGAAGTCATGTGAGACGGATCTTCACACACAAGCTTCATCACTGACATTGCTTTAGCAGTGATTTATTTCCCAAACAGATTTCTTTAAAAATACATTCCAACTTCTGATCAGTGGATTATACATAACTGCTTTATTGCTTTGTATCCAGGAATCCTGCAGTTAGTTTCTGTTGAAGTAAGGGAAAGCTACATGCTTCCAACAYCAGACACATTCAGTCCCTAAATCATAATTCTGAATTAGAGCTATTGTCTAAACACCTGAACGTTGGACCAAATACCTGTATCAGCCCCAGCTAGTCCAGCCTTGTTTTACTGATTCATCCAGGCATTTGTATCAGTGAAAGTCTAACACAGTGAATTTACACGTGAGAAATCAGGAATTTCTAACCAACACCCATGCTGTTTAACTGGACTGGTTAATTTTAAATTAATGAGAAACTAATTCTCAAAGTGACTGAGACAAGTCAGAACTACAACTTGATTTTCATCAAAATAAATAAGAATTGTTAAGCTCTGCATATTTTCCCTGATTTTTTATCTTTAATTGCTGTTGTCAAATACAAGATTTTTTCATTCTATATTTGTATAAAACTTGGTAGAATATATACATTACTATACAACATACATCCGTCTGATAATGACACTAAAATAACCCTCCCATTGCACAGATGGGTTACACATCTCCTTGAGCACCCACAGTCCTGGCTTTGCATCATTGCTTTAGAGACAGCAAAGATCCTCACTGACAAGAACCACGGTCATGCACTTCACATCTGTCATTTCACCTTGCTCAGAGATTTAAAACGCTGGTTGTTGCACAAAATTTAATTTTATATTTTCTATCAAAAGAAACTTTGCAAGAAACTGCTTTTCCTGTGTGGAGAAAGTAGGGCAGTAAGTAGGATTGCAATCCTGCACTTCAGGAGAGCAAACTTTGGCCTCTTCAGGAATACACTTGGAGCAATCCTAGGGGTTAGAACCCTAGAAGGAAGGAGGGGGGTCCATGAGATGGTTAATATTCAAACATCACTTCCTTCAAGCTCAAGAGCAGTGCATCCCTATGAGTAAGAAGTCCAGCAAAGGGGATTTGCATCTGCAYGGCTGAGTGAGAATCTCCTGGCAAAACTCAAGCAGAAGAAGAAAGTACACAGAATGTGGAAAAAGYGACAGGCCACTTGGGAGGAATGTAGGAATGCTGTCGGGTTAGGCAGGGATGTGACAAGGAAGGGTAAGACCCATTTGGAATTAAMTCTGGCAAGGGATGTCAAGGACAACAAGAAGGGCTTCTTCAAATAYATCAGCAGCAAAAGGAGGACTAGGGGAAATGTGGGTCTGCTGCTGAATGGGGTGGAGGCCCTGGTGACAAAGGATACAGAGAGGCAGAGTTACTGAAAGCTGCCTTTGCTTCTTTCTTCACTGCTAAGGGAAACCCTCAGGAATCCCAGAGCCTAGAGACAAGAAACAAAGTCTGGATAAAGAAAGACTTTCCTTTGATCAGAAGGATCAGGTTAGAGATCTTTTAAGCAAACTTGACACCTGCAGATCCATGGGCCCTGATGGGATGCACCCACGAGTACTGAGGGAGCTGGTGGATGTTACTGCTAGGCTACCCTCCATCACATTAGAAAAGTCATGGAGAACWRGAGAGGTGCCTGAGGACTGGAAGAAAGCTAATGTCACTCCAGTCTTCAAAAAGGGCAAGAAGGAGGACCCAGGAAACTTCAGGCCAGTCAGCCTCTCCTTAATCCCTGGAGAAGTGATGGAACAGCTCATTCTGGATGTCATCTCCAGACATATGGAGGAAAAGAAGGTGATCAGGAGTAGCCAGCATGGATTCACCAAGGGGAAATCATCTTAACCAATTTGATAGYCTTCTCTGATGGCATGACTGGTTGGGTAGATGAGAGGAGAGCAGTGGATGTTGTGTACCTTGACTTCAGCAAGGCTTTTGACACTGTCTCTCATAACAGAATGCCTCAGCAAGTTTGATGATGATACCAAGCAGGGAGGCGTGGCTGATACACCTGAGGGCTGTGCTGCCATTCAGAGAGACCTGGACAGGCTGGAGAGTTGGGTGGAGAGGAACCTCAGGAGGTTCAACAAGGGCAAGTCCTTGCACGTAGGGAGGAATAACCCCATGCACCAGTACAGGCTGGGGGCTGACCTGGAAAGCATCTCTGCAGAGAAGGACCTGGGAGTCCCAGTGGACAAGCTGACCATGAGCCATCAGTGTGCTCTTGTGGCCAGGAAGGCCAATGGTCTCCTGGGCTGCATTAGGAAGAGTGTTGTCAGCAGGTTGAGAGAGGTGATCCTGCCCTTCTACTCAGCCCTCATGAGGCCTCATCTGGAGTGGTGGGTCCAGTTCTGGGCTCCCCAGGACAAGAGAGACATGAAGCTACAGGACAGAGTMCAGTGTAGGGCTACAAAGATGATTAGGGGACTGGAGCATCTCTCATATGAGGAAAAGCTGCTCTTTAGCCTGGAGAAGAGAAGACTGAGAGGGTATCTTATCAATGTCTACAAATACCTTAAGSGAGGKTGTCAAGAGGATAGGGCTGGACTCTTTTCAGTGATGCCCAGAGGCAGGACAAAAGGCAACACCTAGGGTACATTGCCCAGGATTGTGTCCAGATCWCTCTTGAATATCTCCAAGGATGGAGACTCCACAACTGTTCTGGGCAGAAATATTTCTGATATATATCAGAAAGTAGCCTGCTGACAATTTTTTTGTCATCCTACCAGACTGCACTACCTGTTTATATTCATTTTTTTGTCTATAACTAGAGAATATTCTGCTAATATTTCTTTTAAACACACCCCCCACAAAAAAAAAACAACCCCCCCAAAATTTTCCTGCAAGTATTTTTAATAAAGAAAAAAATGTGAAAGTATGAGTTCCATGATATTGCCTCAGGCCTCCCCTGGACTGTCTCTGCGTAGGTTTTCTGTTTGCTTAAAATACATACAAATTTTATAAAAACAACCAGTGAGCAACAGTAATACCTGTGCATAGCTGCACTGAATGAAACACACCGGAACGGAAAGAAGGTCTCCGAACAGCACCCCCAAGCACTAGGAGAGGACCCCTCAAGGGCTCTGGTTCTCAGCCTTGCAGCTGCTATGCTGCCYGGTGCTCCCTAAGGCCATCAAAGACAGGGCACTGCAGAGGGGCTGCACAAGCCTGCAGCACTCCCCCAGGCACTGGGCCCTCTACTCAGTGACAAGAGCCAGTTGGCAAAGCCTGCAGGGTCAGAGCTCAGCCATTTGCCACAGATATGATACCGAGAGGTCAGGATCGGTCTTGTAAGCTGCTCTGCACGTGACTTTTTGGGRCTGCTACTACAAAAGCCGTAACAGGAGTCCTTCTACCTGTGTGTCTGGAATGAACACATGCAAGGTAGACTGCAACGGCAAGGGCAGGGRGTGCATGGAGAACTTGATTTCATGTTACTGAACATGCTGCTCTGTGACCCAAAATGGGCAGTAAATTATACCAGTGGTAAAGTTCTCCAGCAAAAGCTCCACTGCTCTGTACTCATTTCAGCTGTACAAACCGGTGCAAGTGGCGGCAGAGCTCACAGTCTTCRGCACTGCACTGCTCTTTCCTTCACATGTCACCACTGCTTGTAAATRCACCAGAGCAGATAAGCCCTCTGCTCCCAGCTGTACACCCGCTGGAGAAAATAAGCAATCCAGCCTGCTAGAAATAGGTAGGCCTTGCARATAAGGAATGAGTATTCAAGGGAGAGAAGAGATCTTCAGATGTGCCCTGCCTAGGGAATGCATCAGCCACAGCAGCCCCTCTGCAAGCATGGTGCAAATGCAGAGCGTGGATGAAGATAGACACCTGAGAGTAACTGGAAATGCTGTTTTGCTGCTGTTGCAGCATCCTTTTGGAAATGGGCACAACTCCCCCAAAAGGGTCTGTCACAGGGAGGGTTAATACATGATCTTGCTATGAAGTGTGCTTGATACCCTAGGTCTCACTGCCACCCATTAGCTCTGGCACACACAAGCCACGCAGGCTTTCAGTCCCCCAACCACCACCGCCAGCCCCTGCAGGCCCCCGTGCCCCCCCACTCTCCCTGGGGCAGTGTTCGTGTTCTGCATGGGCACAGGGCCTGACCCAAGCTGGCCCAGTCTCCTTCCTGCCCCATGGCACAACACATGGGACCCTGTGCCTGGGGTCCSCCATGTAGGCAAAGCTGGGAGGTGCACCTAGTCCACCAACCAGGGMCCTTCCTCCCTCTTGCTCACCATCTGTTTGCCCTGAGATAAATAAAGCCTTCAGAGATACTAATAAGCCTGTTTTGATCTTGGGGTCTGTCATTTTGTAGCTGAGCTGTAAAACACGTGAGCAAGCACATAAGTGCTGTGCTCCTAGGGCACTGTAAAATGCCTACTGCTTGTCCAACTGTTTTCTCCTTAGTGGTAGCAGCACGTGTGGATGGTCTTTGAGAACAGAGGCTACAGAGGTATGCAGAAAAATTCGTCTAGTAAAGACGATGCACAATTAGTTCTACTGTGTACGGGGACAAACTTGTCTCCGCAACAGCAAAGAGGGAAAATTATTGTTCCCTGCAAGGCCACAACCCTCCTTGCCACCACGCTTCTGAAGATACTTTATGTCGATGTGGATGCCCCAGGATCACATCACAGGGAATAGTGGCTTCTGGATAAGAGGAGAGAGCACTTTTGTTGTTGCTTGGCTTGTGCTACTTACCCACTTCATCCCTGATGTTTGCAAGCTCCACTGACAACTCCTTTTCTTTCACAAGGGCACTTTCATTCTGTTTAGAGAAAAAAGAGAGAGAAATATGTATAGTGCCCAGGTTTATCCCAGAAAAGCACTTTCACATGTTCATTTGGTAAAGCAGATTAGATTGATTGCTCAGATCGTTTTTATTTTTGGGAGGAGGAGGGAAAGGGAATTATAATGAACTCATTCAACTTTCAAATCAAGCTTAGGAGCCAGCACTTACTGGCAACAAATATCTGTATGGATGCAGATACACAAACCCACGTGCACAGGACAGCACAGAATACACTGCTACTCTCACATGTCTAAAAAGACATTTGTATTTCTGCATCATTTTGTGTTCAGTCTGCGCACCATTTACGGGAGAACTGCATGTAGTATTATTAATTCTGTTAAAATAGTTTCATCTGTGCATTTGTCTGCATTTAACCACCTCTAAAGATAGTGACGTACTCATACATTCAAGCAGGACAGTGTAGGTTACTGTACTTACACCATTCTCTATGTGGTGGGCCTACTCTACCGATATAGACACCACCGATGGTCTGATGCTTCTGCCTATATTTCGACATTTATTCTGGTATTCTAATTTGTCTGTAAAGGACAAGAGCTCCCTTCTTTCAACTCTCTCAAAAGAAACATAAAATACTTAAGGAATTAAAACAGATGAACTGAACAAAGGAAAAATAAAGCATATTTATGTTAACAATACTAAAGTGTCATTACTAAAATGCAAGGACTTTGACAGCAGGTATTTCATAAACACTGAGCAAACTGAAAAATTAAAGACTTGGGGAAATATATAGGAGTTTGGTTTAGTTCAGTAAGTTCCAGTACAAATGCTACAAGCATAAAACCATTTTAAACTGGAATGTATCCTGAATCACATTAGGAAGAAGACAAAAAGGAAGGTATCCTGCTGGGCCTGCACTGGGTCACCAATGATTAGGAAAAGTAGACCAGGCTGCTATAAATATGCTTCCAGTTACAAAAGACACAGAATCTTTAAATGATGCTACAGAAAAATCATTTTCAAGAGAAAAGGCAGTGTAGTAGCAAATGGAATTAAAAGGAATCCTAGAAAGTAAATCTTTCAGTAATAAGCAAGCAAGGCTAATAAAAATCTAGGGCACAGAAAGGATTAGTTCTGCAGCAGGATAGTTGGTAGATGGGATAGCAAATTAGTTCTGTCTTAACAAAATGAATGTCAAAAAAAAAATGATTACAGAGACTAATGGTTTTGTTTATTTTTCCTTTATTTAATTTTCATCTCTGAGGAATGAAAAATACAGCAAAGCAAAAAAAAAWTAGAAAAAAAATCCTTTTTTGAAGGACAGAATGGCATAATAAAATGAACAGAAGACCTCCCATTGTATTCCCAGTTCCTTTGCTGACTCACAGAATGCATCTCCTTCCCACTGGCTTTCTGCTGGTGCACGCTCTGCCCCTGACACTTGCTGTTTCTCCCCATGACACAACACTATCATCTTGAGATTGTACTACCTTGGATGTAAAGAAAAAGGGTAATATATGCATCTCTGTGTATGTGTGYGCTCTTAGTTTATTTTTAAAGTCCCTGCCCACATGAACTGCACACATGTAATACTATTTTTCTTAGCAACGTGTCAGCTGGGCAAGTGGTGACCCTGTGGTCATTTGGACAACGGACCCTTGAACTATGCCATTCTATGCCCTATAGCAGCCTTGAACTGTGCAGTACTAGTTTTTATACATATATATAKGTATATATATATAAACTCTCTCTATATATATTTATTTATTTATTTTGGCATGTTTGTGTAAAGGGAAGCATGGTATTTACTCATTTCAGCTACAGGGTACAGGGTCAGACAAGCTGAGTCCATGCAGTAATGCAGTAATGACACTTTCCTAAAGATTTCTAAATTTTCTCTCTCTCTAAGACAATGAATAGATATCTCTCAGGTGACTGAAACGCACGTTTATTTCAGCGTTCCTCTTTTCACTCCCTTTGCCTCTGGGCTAYAGACGCCTACCTTTGAACGGTAAATGCAGAGTCTTTGCTGTGCCCCCTAATCCTCATAGCAACTTTGTAGTTTTATTAAAAAGTTAATAATCTCTTTGATTAGRTATTACAGAACTGCTTTATTTTTAATAATACAAGGAAATTAAAAACATCTGGAATCTGAAGTAATAATCTGTACTGCATTGTCCTTTTGGAATGATTTCCACCAATTCCAAGGAATATGCTTTCTAACAAATTTTGCTGTAAACTGAAGGACTAGCTGAGCTGATCCGAGAGCCTCTGATGCCAGAGGAGAACCAGGCCATGCCGTTGGCCTTCTTACTGCATCAGGAGAAGAAGCTGGGCATGTAAAGCTGGGCTTCTCCAAACAGCCCAAACCCTGCCGACTAGCATACAGCTGCGGGGTCCCTAGGCCTGACCAGAATGCATTAAGCACAGAACAACATGAAGTTCGGGGGGGGGGGGATTGTTTTGTTTTCTAGTAAAAAAATAYGAAAAAATAAAATGATCCATGTAAAATAGGTTGATACGTTACAAAAAAGAGTCCTTCACAGGGACTCCCAAAACAGCAGTCTTACTACAGCCAAGGTTTCCCTTTTTGGAGCGTACCACTGCATCTGCCCATGCAGTCTGATTAACTCTGTGGAGCCATTTTAGGAAGTGCTCGAGACAGATTGCCAGGATTGGTACCCTTGAAGGCATCTGCACAGGGATATACTGGATATGGTGCTCACAGATGKGAAGCACCCACTCATTTCACCAGCTCCCACTGTTTGAAACAAAATCTATTTAAAGCAAGGGAGCTCAGTATAAATCATCACCAACACCCACAGACARGCAGAACTCAATGAGATTGTTGTCATTCTACCGGCATGAAGAAAATGAAAACCAAGTTAAAAAATGGCATCCTAAAAACAACAAAAAAATCTTGTTAAAATTTTGAACCCCAGGTAATTACGTACTRCCTCATAAGAATTATTACCACCTGCTTTTTGATATTTATGTTATCTCGGATAATGCATGCCCCATCTTGTGGACAGCCTCTGGGACTGCTTCAAGCAGCTGGAGCTGGCCCAGCTCACGTGCCTTTGCAGTCACATGTCTTCCCTGCCAATATTTCTTCTACTGTATTTTATTTTAGTCAGAGCTCCCTAAGTGCTCTTCTGGGCCTTGTGTTCAGGTTTCCTGGGAGGTCAGATCTGTGAGGACTGCACTTGGTGCCAAGTTTTGAAGTAGTCCCTCTTCAGCAGGGGGTTGTTTCTCAGAACAAGTCCACAAAAATCCAGTGTCTTAAGTCTTCCTGGCACTCTTGATCCAGARTTCTTGATTTGAGAACCTTTCCCTGATGGCTGTAAAGATTTGTCCTTGGTTTCCTCTTATGAGAGAGCGTCAAGGTGTAGTTTCAGCTAATCATCATATCAGCCTCACGGTCTCCTGGATGTGCAGTGAACTTTCAAATCCCTGACATGTCCTATTACCATAACCTGCTTTGTCAGTGTAACATTGCAGGTTTGGACTGCACATATTCCTGGGACCAGAGTACGTATGACACTAATAGGATATGAAAGAGCCTCTCTCCTTGTTACCATCAGCGTGATCCTACACATAACCAGCATTTCAATACAAGTACAATCAGGAAATTGGGAATGCCAGTGCTTAGTAAACCAAACATTACGGTAGAGCAAAACCAGATCTGACGAGAAAATGTAAAGCTATCAAGTCCAGTGCTGAGACTCATATAGGTCCAATGTCAAAACATCAAAATAATTAGAAAATTCACAAGTACACAAGGAAAAGTCTGCCAAAAAAAAAGTGTAAAAAACAAAATTAACATCCTACTCAACTAATCGATCTTCATTATTATTTATAACAATAAAGTATTTGAAATAGAAGACTGAGGAGGCAGAAAGAGCCTCACAACAGTTTTGTGCCTAATAGGTTCAACATCTCAAAGGAGCTTTGGCCTCCCTTTGTTAGGCCACCAGCTGGAATGAAGCCACTGAGACTGACTGAGGGCCAAATTCAACTTAGGTTTAAAAAGGATCAGCTGCCATAGTAGTGACACAGCTCTTTCCAGAGGGTGACGGGGTCATAGACACTATAAGAAGATTGTACAAATTTTTCAGAGTGGTAGTTAAATGCAAGAGAGAAAAACTGCTTTGACTGGATTTGGAATTAGTCTTTTTCCTATCAAAATGTGAAATTAAGATGGTGTATTTTGTATAAAGCAGAATGTTGCATTTCCTTTTCAGGTATTTTTAATGAATGATGGATTTAAATATTGCTTGGAAGACCTAYGAGAAGGGTCTTCCATTGGCTGCATCCCAAGAAATGACTCTGATATTGAAGTATTTTTCATACTTCAAACTAATTTTACTTTAATGAAATAAAATGGTACTCATGACAGAGATGAAGGAAACCTTCTTCCTTATGCCTGTCCTACACAACACAATGGTTAAGGTTTGTATCTGAAATATGATTTCCCATCTCCTCAAACAGAAAAAAGAAATAGAATAGGCAGAAAGATAAGTTTGTTGTGTAGTTAAACTACTACTCTGTTGAATAAAAGAGGTAGTAACAACTCTTCCTCTTATTACTGGCTTTATAAACAGACCTCCCAATACTTCTCCCACAAAGGACTCAATGATGGACTATATTTCAGCAAGTAAAACAGTCACTGAAAAACAGCACTTACACATTCCTGATTCAAATCAAAAATCCCTGAGGATAGGCTGGGATATGACTTGTATTGGTGCAACATTCAAATAGCTCCAGGAAAACTGGCAGGTACTCAGGTGGGTAGGCAGAGAGGTGGGAAGGAAGGAGGAACTCATCCAGTTAAGTATCAGGGAATATAATTTAGTGAGGCGGTTCAGAGAAAAACCACAGGATTCGATATAACTAAGGGTGAGGACCTGGAAAAATAACTTGGTAAAAGATGTCATGCAATACAGGCCTGAGGAAGGAMAAGATGCTGCTGTTGTCTAAATGAATTAAAAAGGGAAGCAGCAAGCAAGGCTTGGGGGAAGGGGGAAGACTCGAGCTTCTGCTGACAGCTAGACTTCCTCAAGGAGACATCATCAGGGAGACAGGTCAAGATTTTACTTTGGACCAGGAATAGTTGTGAGGTGAGGAGGCAGAGCTCAAGTTTGCCTTAGAGTACCTCTCCTTGGAGAACTGCAAACCACCTAAGAGATATTAATTCATTAGAAAGACTAATTAATTAAACCTCAGATTTAGGCAATACAATAGGCAACCATAGGCAAACAATAGTAGGTTGACTTCACAAATGGGTCAGATGAGGCTGAGAGGGTCAGAAAATTGTCCAGATCAACATAGGAAGTCAACTGGAGCTAGGAATTAAATACGGGACCCTGGTGTTGCCTTCCTGGCTGACACATCTCTCCTCCCTGCCAATCAGCATACTTGCAGTAMGTTATATTCTGGGTTCCAGGCATAGGTACAGTGTTTCCATGAGCATTGCCCAGTTCTCTACAGTATCTCCTAAAAATACGCACTGCGCACAGATGCTCTGTGGCACTTATTATTGAATCTATTCTTTCAAAAGAGCTTTTCTGTATCCAGGSCTTCCAAAATGTTTTAAAAAAGAAATTGACCTGCAAATGGTGCTTAGTCACTGCTGTGCTTTATTCAGCGTTCCCTGGGGCAAGGCCTTATATTAGCTCTGGAAGGGAAAACATACTCATTGGGAGTTCTCTTGCACCAATGAATATTTCAGATGATACTTGTAGAACCAATAGCTGAATCTCGTTGCAGCCGATGTKCAAAATGATCTATAGCCTTCCTTCCAAAAAGGAGTGTTTCAACACTGCTGTTTCAGTCATGCTGGATAGCAGATAATCCTCCCCTGTAACTCTCTTTAGGTTAAAGTTTACAAGTAGAACYGATCACCTAGATATCCTCCAGGGACTGCATTTTAACAAGTTTTATATTAAGCCATACATTTTCCTTAACCTGGTTAGCTGCATACCTCAAGCTATATTTGAACATATTATTAGGTAAGTGGGAGACACTGTCAACTTTTCACTAGATCTAGTATACRAATCTTTTAAAAAGCCAAACTCTAATGAAATATACTGCACGACCATGTGTTTCTGCCAAAATATTTTCTATTACRAAAATTAAATGCATATGTTCATTCTCTCCCTCTTCTGCACGTACTTAAAACCCAGGCAAATGTCCAAAAGAATAGCATGAAAAGTTATGTGTYGAAATTGTCATACAATTTCTCTCCCACATGCTCATCTCCAGCTACCTGTAGCTGCAGTCCTTACCTCTGCACTGACATTTGTTACAAAACCCATTTTGGTATCTGGGAATTTGCTTCTTTTAGATTCAACATGACATAAGAAAACATGCGGTTTCACCTTGCTTTACTGYTAGATCAGATTTGCAATACCTCAGGAAGGAGGAACAACAGAGAGGTAAAACCTTAGGATAGTTAGAGCCYGAAAAACCTCTCTTCAAACTTCAAAACTCCATGCAGGGATCCTTTATGACTTGTGCTCCACAAGTCTGTTATTAAAAATGTATGAAACACAAAAGAAGAAATCAAGCTGGCTGTTACTACAGAACATCTCAGTAGTCCCTTATTGTTTCACAAAAATCCAACTCTTACATTTAGACTGCAGGATAAAATTATGTAAGGCACTGCAGTGTGTGTGAAAGGAATGGTTAGATTTGCTCCTGGTGAATGAGAATTCAGCACACTATAAATAATAGGAACATCACTCCCCTCTCCACCACCCCAGGCTGCACCCACATTACCTACATTAGCTAGAGGAAGGAGCCCAGATTTAATCACTGCAACGGCTATCTCTCTGCCCTTTCGCCGAAGGATAAAAAGAGGCAAAGTACCGTCTTGTCCAGGCACTGAAGGCAGTAATAAAGCTTGCAGCAGCACTGGCCCATCCTGGCAGGCTTGCTGAAAAGGCAACCAGCTTCATTCAGGATGGCAGGGTGGGAGTCCTAGGCAGCGGGAATGTCACCGGGGAAGGTGGGTGTGCACTGCAAGCTGTCACGGTTCGTTTGCGATACCCTCCGCTACCTTATTTCTCTCAGTAACTTGAGGAATCCAGGAGCAGGAGGTGGAGGAGGAGGAGCGAGGGAGCAGCATGTCAGGCTCCTGCTGGAGAAGGGAGGGTCACTCGCCGCCGCCGGGAGCGTCAGACTCAGGCAGATCAATAGATGCAGAATAACAGAGCAGTTACTGCTTTCGCCGCCCTCTGAAGACAGCGGGCTCCCCTTTCTGCAAACTAACGCGCTCGCCAGCTTGCTCCAGCCTCCTCCAAAGTGGGATCTGGTTTCTCTGCTAGGCAAACGTTTGCCCAGAACAGAGCACACCCAGCAACAGGATTGCACGAATGTACGCAAGCAAAGGACAAAAGGGAACGATTTTGAAACTTAGCAGCGAAAGCCCAAAACACACTGGAGTGCTACAGCAAGTCTCGGTTTTCCCTGAGAGGCGGGTCGTGATCATCSTGATCTTCATGCTACATTAAGTTATTTATTACGATAACCCTAGCGCTCTGCAGACAGTTAGCTGTTGTCTTCAATCCAAATGCCTCCGAGCACATCGCAAGCGCCCGCTCTTCCTCACCGCGTTCCTGCAGGCAYGTTCACTGCCGTGCACGAAGGGCTCCACCGAGGCATGGGGCTGCGATACCCTCGCTGTCCCGCCGACAGCTGACTCAGCGGGGACAGCCTGGCAGCGGACCGGCGGCTGCAGCTGCACYCGCGCTCTCAGGGACGGCGCGAGGCTGCAGCCAGCCTTCTCCATCCCACCGGGAAGACCTGGAGCCCCTTCCCAGGCCTGTCTGTGATGCCACTTGTGTGCCACTTGAAGAAATGCACCTGCACATGCCTCACCACCTGCACCTTCAAACTAATGCCCAGCCACCATGCAAGCCTCCAGTCGAAGGACAGCTACCTTAAGTGTTAATATAAACATAAGCCACCTTTGTACGGTGACTAGCAATAAGCAGCTTTGTGGTGCCTTTATGATTTTCAGGTTATCTTGTTCCTGCCTGCAAGCCAACTTGCTGTCTTACTTMGATCTGCAGACCATGAGGGATCTTTTATTTTCTCTCTCTTTCTCTCTCCGCCCTTTCCCCTGCTCTGTCTTTTGCCTGTTCTTGACAGATAAGATTCGGTTGTTATCTGAAATATGTAGTTGTGTCTGGGTCATATCCAGAAAGGGACTCAGTTGTCTCAGGCATGCAGGACTCTGCCCCGAGCATTTCACGCACGTGCTGAAAGGCAGGTGCCTCTGGCCATCGTCCTTCTCCAGCAACAGCCCGGCAGGGTCTCCTCAGGGCAGCACCTTGGGTCAATGAACGGAGATGCCAAGGCCAGCCTCCCTCCCACCCCACAGGGACCGTACGCTGGGGAGGCAGAGCTCGGCTCCCCCACCGCCTGCACCCCGAGCAGCCATCGCCCCAGCTCGGAACAAGGACTTTTGTTTAGATCCTTTACTTCAGTCCTGACCAGACGAAGACCACTGCCCTCTGAACCTCTGAGACTGGCTGTGACTGCAAAAGCACAGTCCTTCACTAGGTACGTAGGGAGTTCTGTATCCTCAAGGAACTGTCTCCACAGAAATGACTTAAACATGCAACTATCAATCCATGRTTGGTTGGTATAAACACAATAGGAAGACTGACTTTGGGCAGCCTCTTTCAAACAACTCAAATAAAAATAACATATATTAAAGATAATGCTAGATATAGGTAGGAAAGTTCAATGACTTATACCCAAGGTGATACTACATTGCCAACTATATTACCTTTAATGCAGAACAGTTTTGTCTCAAAGTAGGAAAGGTACCATGTCACCATGGCTCAGACCTGTGTGTCCCTGGATAGGCATTTTTTGTTTAATTATATTTTCTAGCATGACTAGTTACGCATGAAGTGATCTGGAAAAAAGCAAGAATGAACTAGACTCTGCAGTCAAATCTGTGTTAAATCACACCTAAATGCTCAGGTAACTTCCTGGTCTGTGCTAACCTTCTGATCTCTTCTTTTCCTGGTCTCAGCGAGGACTTTAAATGACATTTCAGAATATCACAAATGAGCAAATTTAAAAAAGAAATGAAAAGCTCACTTAATGTGCCTGTGTTTCAACATGCCATCCAAGAGGTAACTTTTCCTGATAGCACTTGAAAATTAATTTGGCTAGCTAGTGAACAGCTTACACAGTAGAGATAAAAAGAGATTTCCCTATCTGGTGAAATCATTTCATCCTCTCTGTAGGAACAACTTTCTTGCCACATGACCTGAAGTCTGTGATTTGGATCTTTTGCAGTCTAAATCCTGACTGGAAATATTTTAACTGCTATAGCAAAATGATAGTAATAATAATCATCTCACTTTTAGATAAATTGCGACAAATATTTATCTGAGTTGACCACTATAGTGTTCAGAGAAGCACATCTGACTGTGAGGCAAGGAAAAGAAAAACCTGTCATTACTCCTTTTGTTACGCTTTTAAAGTGAAGCAGTCACCTTCTTCAGTCACTCCGACCGTAACGGTAGATTTGCTGTCTGTGTGTGATGATAAATCTAAGATAGAGATTAGCAAGCAAGGTCTATGTGCCACTACAGACCCACTTAAACAGTAAATTGGGAGATAAAATATTTAAGTGGAACTTAAATTAAGCAAAAGCCATGTGTTGGCCTTCTGGYAAGGGTGAATCGAGCCACTAGATGTTGATTCTACCTGGAAAGTAGCACTGATAAGGGATAAGGACACTAGRGGAGAGCTGGTAGGTGCTTTGATTAGCTTAGATCCTTTAAGAGAAAGTGAACCTAAACTCATTCTGCTTAAATTAAGCCTCATCTTGCAGGTACTAATGGGTGTGAAGCATTAAAGTGAGAAAAAAAATAAGCTGAGAAAGAGAAAGGAAAATTAAAACTATTTTAAAATGTAGTTCTTCTGCCCAATACACAAAAAAGARGATGAAGAAAGGAGAATTCAGGAGGGCTTTTGGTGGTGGGAAGAGGCTCCAGACTGGAGATAGGTTTGTCTGGCCTCCAAAGTAAAACAAAACCTCATCCCAGAACTCWATTTAGAGGACTTTGACATACAGTTGAAGGCATCAAGGCCTGTGGGATTGAGAATACAGAAATGGAAATGAACACTACTGAAATAGGAGCAAAAATCTGAACACAGTGGGGACATCATCAGGATGGAGAAGCCCGCTACTCAAATTCTGAAGGAACTGGAACTTTAAATGGCAGGCTCAAATCAAGGTTTTAAACGATCAATTCTTTTTAATTTAAGGAGAGTAGCAGAAGTGCTAGAGTCAGCTACAGGCCTGTTAGTCTGATCTCTATGGCATGTGGTATTTGGATCAAACACTGGAAGGAACAATACAGTAAAAAAGAAAGGAAACTGTCAAGTGCAACAAGGCACCAAAGGCAGATCCACATCAGAGCAGACTGGTGCTTTTCTATGCCAAGAGAATAGATATTTTTATATGAGGGTAATATGGTAACTCTCACCTATTAGGAAATAAGTGACTTCAGACAYGGTGCCAACCACAAAATTGTTAGTTAGGCTGGAAAAGGAGTAGCTGAATGACTGTTAATCAGGGAAGGAGCTGGCTAATGKGATGATGACAAGAAGTTTCAGTAAAGAGAACTACTGGGCTGAGTGAAGACAATTAATGGAGCTGTTCAAAGACCAGTCCTGGGGCAATTCCATTCCTTAATGACCTTGGCCAAATAATTYGAGGTGTGCTAATGAAACACTGAGATGCACTGTCAGTCAAGAGGGGAGTCAAAACATCATGCTTGTCAAGTTGGATGATATTTAGGGCTACTGTACCRGACATGAGAAAAAGCATAAAATACTGAGAAGTTCAAGGTCACAATATTAGGGACAAACAATAAGAATTTAAAGGAGAAGATGGGGGCTCATCAGCTGCAAATAACAGAGAAAGAGAAGGACTGTGCTTATTATTCAACCATAGGATGACTATGAACTATGTCTATAGCACACCTCTGGAAAGGTTAAATGCAACTTTAAGCTGTAGAAAAGAGAGAAAAGGGAAATTTAAATGTTTTATGGAAAGCCCCAGGAAGATCTCACCTGGGATTGTGCACAGCTCTAGTCATTCATGTTTCAGGAGTATCAGTTCTGACCAACATAGCCTATGCCACCAGAGGGGTGCTATAAAAGTACATGCTTGTTTCAGCCTAAGAAAACAACAGTAAGAGGAAAAACGCTAGTTTTCTATAAAGATATCAGGGAGGTAAACACTAGGAGAGGGAAAAGTACTTTGAGTTAAAAAAAATATATTTATGTAAGAATAAAAGGGGCACACTTGGAAATACAGAAGTCTTCCAGTCATGAGAAGTTCTGAAACAGTCTCCCCTTATGAATAGAAGAAAAGATTTAAAAATCTTCAGCTGAAATTTGATCAGTTTATGAAAGGGATTATAGGACTTGGATGTTTGTAACAGGCAGGGACCGGTTTTGATGACAYAGGATGAACTTTTCCAGGCTTATGTTGCTACCCCTGCAACACCAGTTTTCTGTGCATTGTCACTAATACATTGCTACACATCCATTCATCTTGCTGATGGTCCACACCCAAAATGTGAGCATGCCTCTGCTGACACAGCTTTGCAGGGGCTCTATCCCAGCAGATCTGCTTCAAGTTGCCCTTCAAGGCAAAAAGGCGAGGCCTGTAGGTAAAACAAGATCAACAGAAACAGGGAAAACCTGGGCTGTCAGTTAACGAGCACTGTACATATCAGTTGTACCTCTGTTTTCTTACTGGAAACAGAAAATACATGTATGTCCCACAAACAGGAAAACTACTGTTAYGTGTAGAATTAGCAATTGCAATACGAAAAAAAAGGCTGTTAAATTTAGATATCAAAAAATCAAAATATTAGTACTCAGCAAGCAACAGTATATGTTTTACAACACTTACTGACACTCCAACACTTCCTGACTTTGATGGAAATGTAGTTTGCATCTCACAGGATAAAGCTCTTGGGTAATTAAAGCCCAAGGAGAACATCTAGATTTTCTTAACTGTCCCAGGAGAGTTGCTTAGTCTATAATCAACCTATTCTAAYGATAAACAAGCATCGTGGGCATTAATTTTTTCCTACACTAACAGAATCAATGCTTCTCTCCATGGTGGGCATAATACAATTCCTGTCTACTCTTCAAGCAATTGCAATATACTTTACTTTATGTCTACTCAAACTAAATTTGGAGACCTAGGGTTTAATTAGCCATTTTGCATAATTTAGTAAGTGTCCAAAACGGAAGAGTTTTTTTTTTTTTTTTAATTTTGTAATGGTATTTATGTATCAATCCATAGAATCTGTTGTGCAAAGGATATACATCTTTTATACAGTTAATCATTTCACTGGTGTTTTAAATACATCTGATTCCAAATGTCCSAAAATACCATTCAAATGAAATGTTTAAATGTGAAGAAGATTAGATCGTTAGCCTCAGATTAGCTAACCAGTAAGTCCTATAAAAAATCARTAAAAAGCCTATTACTGTGTTATTTTATACCCACTGGAAAAAAAAATATAGTGGAATGCTCATGAGATAGTTTTTTTTTTTTTTTTTGAATTTTCCATCTCATTTAGAAGCAGACTCCTTGTAAGATTGTGTTTAACTCACTTTCTCCTTATTTTGGTCACAAACTACTCTATAAAGTCCTTCCATAAACAACATCAAAATATTTCATTTTAATCAGAAAGTTTGATAGCTTCTACTTTTATTTCAGTATTTATACTCTGTATTTTAAATAATAGTTTTACACAAAACATATAAATAGCATATGCACAATATAATTTTTCCTATTCTTTTTTAATGTGAGAAGCAGTATGTACATTCCAACGGAAAAAAATAGCATCTTTTACCAAATAAGCTGATTTCACCGATGAAAGATCAGGTTAAACTCTACCAATTTGATAGAACATGCCCCACTCCACCAAATAATTTAAACTATACCTTCACTGAGATGAACTGGGTGTGAAAYACCCAGGAGGCCAGACTGGAGTGTCCAATCTAATGGCCAAGAATTTGGCACTCACAAAGGGGGATCAGATGACCAGTAGCGATTGAGCTAATACTCCTGTGCAGAGCCTGTGGCTCTGCACCCATCCTCTGATCACACCTACAGTTCCTTCAGAAGAAGGGGGTTCCTGGCCTACCACCAAGTCTACCATCTAGTGTGATCAAGTTTAAGCATAGGCAATGGGCACTCTGGAATCCTCTTCCCTGGATTTAAAATAATTGAGGATTCAGAGGGTCAATATAGCACAGAAATTCACACATACATCTATGTAGAGTGGGATATCTAAAAAGTACTGTGAAAAAGATTAACTGTAAGCCTGTAATGCCTATAGCCCATGACTTCATACATGTTTATGCACCTTTATAGATGTACATATATAAAAGATATGGAGCTGCATGTATAGTTATATATAAACATGTATGTAACCAGTTGTATGCTATAATGAGTATATACATAAAGCCTGTAATATATATAAGCATAGACTACAGAACTCTGCACATAAATATGCATTTTATATTTAGTTTTATTCATGCTCTCTAACACAGTTTTGAAGTTAATCTTTCTACAACAGCTTTTTAGAACCCTGTTTAAAATATGTTCTAGGATTTTTTTTAATTTATTTTACTGTAACAGAAAAAAGTGGGAGAACCATGACATGTATGTTAATGTAATTTCTCCTAAACCTCTATCAGCTATTATCACTTCTTATATAAAAACAAGTGTTATTATTGACATACTTATATGCTGGTATCTTGCTGGCATCTTTCCAGCATCACCAGCAGTGTGGTGCTGAGATGCCCAACACAAGTGAAAGAATTCATCCCTACAGTTTCTGTATGATGTGAAGCAAGCAGTGCTCTCAGTATCACCGGGGTGATTTGCCCAGGGTTAGTGAGGCAGTCTGTGTTACTGGCAGGATTAAATCCTAGTGCACCCTATGCCCTCCCAAAGCCTGAGCACAGTGGACCWGCCTCCTCCACTGCCAAAGTCCCTCTGCCCTGCACATGACTTTCTTTTACCAACAGCAAAGCTGAGATTGATGTGYTGTTTGACAGGGACTGTTTCTTACTTTAAGTATTAATCTGTGAGATGGAACATTAATATGTGAAAAGTGAAAAGTCTGTAGACAGCCTATAAAGAATAACTAGTACCTTTGGTGAAAACARTGATGCAGCAATGGAAATCTTAATTGGAAACATAACTTTCCAAATGTGCAGTAACATTAGCACAATGCCCATGATAAAATCGCTGCTACAACAGCTCCAGGCAAACAGGTAGATCTCCCCAGTGCGCCTCTAATAGGTAAATGGGATATCATTGTAATTAACATGCACTGCTTGTGTTACGGTGATAACCAGAGGCTCTAGCTACAAACTGGACAGTGCAACATAAAGATTCAAGTAACTCCAAATTTTGTGAGGTGTCAAAGACCAAATTGCTGGGAAAACATGGGGGATAATATAAGTAAGGAGTGGAGTGTTTGAGAAAACAATTAAGGACAAAAGCCTGACACCCTTCCTCCCTCTAAATATCTCCCTCCTTCCTTAGGGTCCCAGCTGAGACAGTGGCACCACAGGAGGAGTGTAACACTACTCAGCATGACCCAGGGAGCAGCAGGGATACAGATTAAAAGAGCTTTAGGAGGTAAGATTGGTTAGAAAGCAATAGCTATTGGGGGAAGCTGAATGATGAGARCCTGAGAGCTGTCCCGAACCAACAGAAGAATGCAGGAATTGCTGTGCAAAGTTAGTCCCAGTCTCCTAGTGGTCGCAAACCTGTATCTGGTAGTAGCAACCTGTAGCATTTCAGAAGTTGCAAACAAACAACTCAAACCCATGGTGGAAGGATGGAGTTTGTTATATTTGCGGTTGCTTCATGCCTCTGTTACACTCAGGGGTGTTCCAGTTATGCACTAATGTTAAAATATGAAACCCAGAAAGTCAGATTTTCACACCAGATCACAGCTCCACTGACTTCAGTATCAGCTTTTGATCTACAGTGTGCCAAATAAGACTCTGGGAATGTATTTTGCTATGTAGAGATAGTTTTGCTACCAAAGCTGTGGGCAATCGYATTTCTAGCATAAGAAACACACATAAGCAGCTTTGGATTCTCATCCATCAGTAGATGATCTCTCCCCATTTCATGGATTTAGCGAATCCTCCTAGGGGAGACGCAGTGCTTTCCATGGATCTCCACAGTGCCATTCTGCCAATGTTTTGTCTTGCTGTGAAGACTGAGATCCAGAAAGGAAGACAAGAGAAAGAACAGAGCTAGAGTTTTGGGGAACAGCTTTGTTTAATTTATTGTAGCTGAGAAGAGATAAAGGTAGTAACACTGTAACATGTATGTCACTTAGCAGGAGAATCCTTAAGTGAACTGTATATTATTCATCTTTCATGAAGCACTAAAAATGCCTGCTGACAGGYGTAGCATGAGAAATATGTCAAACAAGTATTTAACTTACGCTGAATAGATAACAGTCTGAGCACAAGAGCAGAAAAAGCCAATACAGAGCACTTGAAGGAATATGAAYTTATTTGCAAGAGGACTGCCAGCTCTGGGAATAGGTTGATAGGACAGTATGAGTGGTCACAGCAATAAACATAGGAAACTAGGAGCAAATTGAAGGAGACAGTGGTTAGAAGTGAGGACYAAGAAGACAGAAAAGAAGAGGAGAGGGACATAGAGGGAGGTAACACAGAGAGAAGGCTGAGCTGGGGCATACTACAAAATGAAAAAGTGCTTGAGCTGGCTGAAAAACTAGGACATAGATTCAAAGAAGAGACAAAACATAGGAGAAAGGAAAAGTAATTTTGAAGACAGTATTTTATATGGCAAAGGGTTATGCAGTAGAGAAGGGAGACAGGCAACAGAAGAATGCAGGAATTAGAAGATAAGGAGAGACATGGAGGTCAGATTCAGATAACCTAGTAGGGGTGCATAGCTTAGACACTGCAACTTCTGCAATATTTCAGCCATAGAAGGTGACAGACAATTCAGGCTATCTGCAATCGTCACCTCCTGGCATTCTCCACAGTCAACGGCAAGAGATGATTGTGACACCTACATTAAGCACCTTCAAAGGATGATGTGAAGAGAAGCCTGGTGTGGCAKTCAGTGGGGGCTGGTTTTGTCTGAGGCAGCATCAAGATAGGGTAGATCGAAGCTCTTTCTGAAATGCATTTTGAATATGAAGCTTAGAAGATTACTGARTGGGGGATTGGTGTCGTATATTATCATTAATTACAAAGATGGGGAGAAAGATGGGGAGAAATGAGATCCAACATGTGATTACAGCAACCTATTTCTCTATTTTCTATTTCTCTATTTTTTTGTTTTCCTCTATTTTCTCAGCCTACTCTTTTCAAGCACTCTCAGTTATTTGTTGTGTGACAGGACATGCAGGTGGACCTTTGTCAGAATCTACAAGAGAAAAGTGAAGCATGTTATCAAAATCGCAGAAAATGTGTGGGTTTTTTTTTATTTTAATAAGCCAAGCATGGGCCTTGACTTGCAAGCCATTGCTCGTGTTTTTTTTCAGCATTGCTAATTTTCCATTACCTGTAAGGAACACAATTYGGAAACAGTCTCACCCAGTCCCGAACTCTCTTTCAAAGCTTTGCTTCTTAAGAGCGATAGCCACGTTGCATTTCTGTGAGCACTTGAAGCCAATAAAAACTAGTGCTGTCAYCAAAGGAGGTGATTGCACCTTCTCTCCCCTTTCTTGGTCCCTTGTTTTCCCCCTGCTTCCTCCCATTTCTTTCCTATAGCCCTACAAGCGTTTGGGCAGTAAACCACCAACAAAGTGTGAAACTGGGGAAGAGACAACCTCCATAGCACAGGGCCAGTCTCTCCTGGCCAACAGCATCTGTGGAGGTAGCATGCTGGCCATGCTTCCTGTTACCTGGGAGGACAGACCTTTCAATAGCCTCTTAATCTTGTCACACTAGAAAACACAGTGTTCCAAGGAAATGACAAAAGCAAATACATTCACTACAACATTTCTTCTCCCTTCCWGGAAGTGTAGCACTAATCCTCCCTGATGCCGTCCTGTTGTTAGTAACACTGTTCACCATTTTGATTTTATATACAGACATGTAATGCATTATTTTTTTTCAGGTCATGTCTGTTATTTTTACTCTTTTCAACTAACTTCAGAAAAAATCAGGAATTGAAATATAGTAATTTGGGGATTTCTGAATACATGAGTAGTCAGTCATGAATTCCAGCTAAACCATTAGAGCTGAAGGTCATGCCGGAATGGCAATTTCCCTTGGAATGGCAATTTCCCTTGGATTTGCAAAAAGGTTTCACATTTTATCTATTACTCAGTGTCATGCAGTTTTAATGATCCTGGGATAACTTATATGGAAGCAAACTTTTTTTTTTAATCTTTCAATTAGTTCAATTAGTAGTCTTTCAATTATATAATCATAGTCTTGTGTATGTGGAAAAACAGAATTACTACTCTAGAATTTAACAAATTAACGCTGAGTACATGTTCTCTGTTTCTAAAGTAAGAAAGCTCAGCCAACTGACATGATTTTTAATTCAATTCTCATATGAAAAGAATGTGAAGCTCTAAACAGAATTCTTTCAGACTTTTGTTATTTCTGCTAGTGTAGTCTTATATTTATTTTTATGTCAGTAGCTTGTAAGGCCATGGATTAAAATGCATCAGAGACCAATACTTTATTACTATGTTTTCTAGTTCTTTATGTCTGAAGTGGTGCAAAATAAGCACTTGATATGAATTCCAAACTAACTAGGTCTTGCTGACAAGGAATTCACGTATTCTCATATGAAACGTCATTTATACAGCACGATCACAAAGAACGAAAACAAATATGTATTTTCATTGAACTCCTCACCTGCCCTCTGCTCAGGGATACATCTCCCCCGGGACTACTTCTGAATTCCAAACCTCTGAGWAGCTGGAAACAGATGGCCGTTTTCTTAAATCAGCCTTGCAGAGAAATGTTCCCCTCTTTTCCCAACAAACAGGGAATCTCCTCTCCTCTCTTCCCCCGCTAAGTTATTCTGGCCCAAAGCCCATGACAACTTTAAATTGCTGTACTTTGAGGCCTAGCAGAGCAAGAGACAAGAGTTGAAATCCTGTGACAGCTATGTCAGTRGCAAAACCTCCAGGAGCTTCACATGGCCCAAGGTTTCTTACATTAGGGAAAGAAGATTCCCAGCATTCTGCTGACAGAAATAACMTTTACTCATGTTAATGAGAACTCAAAACATCTAATCCAGATCCTGCATTTAGCAGTGATTATTACCAGAAACTTCAGAAGAAGGTGCAAGAAGCCTTGCATTAGAGAGTGTGGTGAAAAACTGTTCTGCATAGAGATCTTGTCTTAATATCTACTTGAAAAAAAGGCCTTAAAATAAGTGTCTCCCCTTTAACATCCTATAGCAGCACTAAATATTTCACGTGTGGATACTCTTGTTTCCAACAGAGCTTTATATAATTTAAGGATAGAGGGATGGTTCACTTAAACATGATCTTTGTATCCCAAGACACTATATTTTACAAAGTTACCGCTCTGTATCTACTTGTGACGAGACATTTCTTTTACAAGGCATCCAGYTGCAAACTGGAGATGTTGTCAGTTCTCATGAAAGTGTACCTTCCTTCATGCATTGGGGCTGCAAAGTTTCTGCTTCCAACCAGTGGTTCCTCCTAAACCTTCCTCTGCCGGAGGAAAAAGCCTTCTCTTACCTAACACATCCTTCTCACAGAAAATCTCTTGCATTGTAGAAAAGCCTCTTCGTCCTTTTTTACAAAGTCAGTTGTGCTCTGCACTTTCTCACAGCAAAGGATTTTTTCCCAGCCCCCAAAGCTACCTATTCCTCCTTTCTGCTTCCTTACAATTTTTCATTGTTCCTTGAAAAAATGTGGGCAATGATATTGAGTGTCATGTTCCAGCATCAGTCTCCCCAGTGGGATGGAATATCACCTGCTGAACATGCAGGTGATATCAGCCTCTTTCTGCTACTAGCTACTTCTCTGCTTACGAAAATCATAATAGTTCTTCATAAGATGTCCACAGTAGGAGCTCATGTTGGTTTGCTTTGTAACCAGGAACCCTAATTACTTCTGAAGTTACTGCTTTCCAGCTTACAGCTAGACCACGGTGCTGTAGGTATGGCCTATATCCTCTGCGCTGAGATTCATTTATTAACATCTGGCTCCATTAAAACATGTTTTGTTTGAATAAGCCCAGCTCACTGCATGACCCATACCACACCTCATTACTGCCAAGTCCATATAACCTCTTTGATCCAGGCTCTCAAGGCAGTTAGTAAATATTGGCCAGCCATGGGAGGAAGGGGATGAAAAGAATGAAGGAGTGAATGAAGGGGTTTTGCTTTGCACTGAGACAAGTCAGGATTCTCCTGACAGGCAGCTCGAGGCAAGGCTGGATTCAGCTTAGGTTTGGTGCCACACTCATCAAAAAAGAATCAGTGGGAATGTGAGCATGTTGTTTATATATGAYCTGGAGCATAAGCTTGCAGCCTAGAAATCAAATATGTGGATACCTATTTGWTAAAATTTGCAATGACAATCCATATGGAATGTAACGTGGATACAAAATTGCTCTKGCAAAATTAAAGATCAAATTAGAGTTTCACTAATAAGGAAAATGCTCYGTTCCTATGAGCATGTGTGTACGAAAGATCTTGGTAAATATRGTGCACAGTCTTGAAAGGCTTAAAAGGTGGGAAGGTGGGAATTGCATTTGCAGCCTATCTCTATTTTTTCCTTACTTTGCATTGGAGTAACCTCACATCTGCCAGGAATTTTCAGCAAGAGGGAAAATTCCATCATACTGCTGCAAAATCCCTGCTGTGCACCAGCTCAGAAAGCTTCTGTGGATGGAAACGCACAATAAGACTTATGATATTTACACTCTCACCCCCTGGGACTGCAGCAGTAATTTTGGAGAGACAATGAGTTATATCAGCAGGACTTTGAAATTTAGGAAAATGCAGTGRTGAGGGAACATAGTAAATAATTTTCTGAACTCTTTCTGCAAATAACATTAAAAATATCTTTCTGGGGGAGAGAACAGAGAATTTTTTAATGTTAAAATACAGTAATTTCTAGTATTTCATTTTAACCAAAGATAAGGGAAATGTTGTTTTATGTGCAACAGAAGGTATTCCAAGGGTATAGGAATGAAATTCAAACATAATAATCTTATGCATGGCACCTACACAAAYACAGTACGTATTCAACTGTTCCACTTTTTTTTCATTAATCACTGTAATGTATTTAGCCACTGCTTTGAGTATGTTATGTTCCTTTATAATGCATTTGTTTTTACAAAATACCAGCTAGCAAACGGTGAAAGCAAAAAGTTCAGGCCAATACTGGAAGCTTGTTCCAAACCCAGAGGTGATATTTGTTCTCTTACAATCAGAGCAGAAATAAACCCTTAAACCTTCTTCTGTTGCAACAAGGGTTGCAAAGGAAATGTTGGGAGCCATGGACAATATCCAGCCTCGCCTGAACTCTCCTGAAAGACTTAAGCCCCTGAACCCTATCTAAACACAGGAAATGATGCTATCTTCCTACTTTGCAGAACAGAATAACTCTGCCGGTGCTTAAATTTATTAAGCATCTCTTTACCTAGCCTGCAAGCTACCTGTGCATTTTAGACACTGCAGCACACTCAGAGTGCCTCCCTGGGGGGAATGGGGACATACCTCCTGCCTGGCGTTTAACTTGGTGCAGGTCAAAGCAATTAGCTCAACGTTATACAAGTGTTTCAAGAAGCTGAATTTGTCCAGAATTACAGCTAACTTCACAGCTGTGAGGTTCACTACTTGCTTAACAGTTAGACGGTCCCCTAAGAAGTGAGGGGTTACGCACCAGCCTAGCCTGAGGGAGAGGAACGTCCTGTAGACCGGAAGAATGACCTAAGCGCCGACTATGTAGTAGTCTAGATCAAGGAAATAAATACTTCACTCTTCTCCTGTCAAAGCTGAGTCACTGCACAGAATAGGAGGGTCATGGGGTCAAAAGTAACTGTGCACTAATCTAATGAGTAATATCATTACTTAYGGTGATATAACTCTTGGGATCTTCATGGGAGACAGAGTGGGCGATTCCAGCCCCAGCTCCATAGCACTCTAAGGTAAAACCAGAAATACTCAGAAGATCAGGAGCTCTCAGTCCCTTCCCCCCACTCCTGAGTGAATTAGCCACTAATTAAAGCTGGACTTCTCTTGCCTCATGGCTCTGCACGGCAGATCAGCTCCAGGGGGATAGAAGGTTTCTCTTCTGAGACTGGCTGAGGGCCCAGTGGGAAGTGTTTTTAATCCACCTGGGCCAAGTTAGCCTCCTGGCTCTTTTCTGGCTGAGAGGCCAGCAGACCACCATGCTGCCAACATGACATCTTACTTCCCTGTGCAGTCTGTGTGGGCTCTTTATGTGCCTCTCCCCAGTCTCACCACTGACTCCACCATCACAAGGTAGGAAATTTTGGGTGCTACCTCAAGCATAAGCTGTTCCTCTGGAGCAAGGAGCCAAATAYGTTAGTGTGACAGCACACAGAGTGGGAAGCCTGGGATGTAGATAGTACTCAAAGCGCAGTGGTGGTGCTGGTGTTCCCATAATGCCTGGCCATGAGACCATCCCTCCAGGAAGCAGCAACTTGTACCCTGATCCTGGTSCAAGACTGCTAATTCTTATAATCCAGTGACTCTTTTAAACAAGGTACACAAGCTGTCCTTGGGACTCCTCCTTAGTGGGTCCTATCAGGCTACTATGCAAATGTGGGCAGAAAAGCAGGTATTCAGCTCAGCACCTACTCTCAGGCAAAGCCTTGGAACCTCAGCCTCAACTGTATAGACACAGAGYGCAGCCCTCTGCCTCAGCCCCAGACGAAGGTCTAGCTCAGACCCCCCTCCGCTAAGTGGTGGTTAATCCCAGGCCAGCATGCCCAAGGGGCCCGGGCTCATCATAGGGTCCATGGAGAGATGTTCCCTGCAGACATCCCTCAAGGGGAACTGTGCCCCTGATTCTTATCCATTGATGGTCCGYTGATGGTAGAGGAAGCATGAGTGCTCTGCTGGAGCCAGGACCCTGCTCTAGAGAGACTGGCCCACTCATGCCAGGCTGAGTCTTGACTCAGCTCCTCACTCAAGCCATAGCGGAGCAAAGAAGTGACCTTCATTCAGCTTTCTAACCGCTCATCATTTGCCATATCTTGCCCAAAGGATGCAAAACACTTTGSTAAGAACTAAGTTCTGCTCACATCAAAGAAAAGATTTCTGAGATTATTTATTGGACTATTATATATATATATATTTTCTGCAATAGTGTYTTAGCTTTTCTTAAGCATATTTAGTAACTGTGCCTCATTAGATTAATGGACAAGATGTCAAAGTTCACATTTATCATAAAGGCATCTGATTTCAGTTTTAGTCTAGTCTGTCTGCTTATTTTAGCAGTAGCATTCAAGTTTTACAGTTCTTTTCCCTTTTTTATGTTCCTTCAAACAGAATCCTCTACGCTACACATACGAAGGCCCCTTTCCTCAGTGTATTAAGCAAGCAAAAAAAAGAGGAACAAATTTAACCTATTTTTTCCCTGCAGATGAAATCAGWGTGGGATAATAAGAATAGCTGAGCAGCCTCGGGTGAACACAGCAGCACAGCCGCACTGGCCATGGCACGTACCACTGCCTGTTTCTGCAAAAGCCCGGCCACACGCTCCCCTGAGAGCTCACTGGGCAGCAGGCGGGAGGGTCGTGTGCAGGATGCACAATAATAATCGCACCTGCTCAGTGTAAATGAAAATGTGAGGTGGGAATTTCCCTGCCCACCACAGGGAAATCGTACTCACTGTGCTCCCTTTTCCAGTGCACATGCAGCAACTGCTGCCTCTGTACCACCTGCAGTAGCTGATTTTGCTGTGATTTCTCGCTTACATGGTGTGTATCTATGTCCAGGTACGTGAACATGTGGCTGTCTTTCTGCATAAATCCCAGAATAAACTAACATATGCTAATCTCCACAACTCTGTCACTTCGATTCCCCAGTTCTAATTGGGCTATTGCCTATTTAAATGCTAAGCACTGCAGGAGTGGGACATCATCTTCGTACCAGCTGCAAAGTGTCTAGCACCCTCCTGGGATAACTACRGAATAATAAAAATGTTACCAACCTAAATCCTAATGACACCATTTTATAGAGGTCAAATATTAACTAAAAGGAACACAYTAAGTAAGCCAAGTGCTTTCTGTTTTTAATACATCCAGTGCAGTTGAGCTAACATCTTTTTTTTCCTTTTTCTGTGCAATTTTATTAAATACAACAATCTATTTAAACAGATTTTATTGCACTGACAGGTAGGAGGATAAAAGCTGATTTTTCAAGCAGGGCTACCCTTTCTGATTTGTGATGGCTAAAAATAAATCACGGAAATTATATGGTGGGCCTGCTATTTCTGCAAATAAAAGTCTGGCATGTAGCTTGCCTGACGGAYATTTAGCATTGCCAGGTCTTTGTTATTAAGTCATTCCTCTTGCTAGGCTGCAAAAAGGTAAGATCCTCAGGGCTCAGCTGCAGCTTCACGGCTGGGCTTTGGATGAAGGTCCCAGATGTGGGCAAAGGATAGGGGTTGGGGAGCACTGGGAAGGGACCTTGGGAGTAAAGACTGGTATGTGAATAGGTAGCAGGTATGTTGGTGGTCACTGCTGCTCACAAGAGGGTAGCTTAGTATTTGGCCCCCTCTCTAGGCTGGTTGTGACTTCCCTGTGCCTTCTCTTCRAAAACTGGGGTTTGAAATTACTTTTGTAGGTTATCTGTGCTTCAATGCACTGTTGCCATGTTTGCAGCAACTCTGCAGACTGCGGTGTGGTCTCATCACACACTGAAGTGACAGTGAAAGCTGAAAATCTGCGCAGAACCAGATCTGCACTGAAAGGCCTGTCTCAAAGGGCAGGTTCAGCTTTCTGACTGACGGAGAGCCAGAGGGATCCCTCCTCCCAGGCAGGCCAGCGCTCCCACAAACCACTGCTAAGGAGAGTTATGGACCCTTTATCTGCTCTCCATCAAAGAAAGCTTTGTCCTGCCTCACAGAACTCCCTGGAGAGTATCTACAAAATTTCACTTGTTAAATTCTTTCTATTAGGAAAAGAATTTCTATAAATTCTATTCCTTTATGGAAAAAGTATAATTCTTGCATTTCTGGTGTGATCAACACATTCATATATGAGTCTTGTACCTGTTCATCTAAAATGACTTGAAAAGTCTTTGCTTTGCTAACATTCCCACTAGAAATCTTGCTGGCATATCTGTGGAGAGCAACCAATGAACCAGCCAAAAAAAAACCAAACCAAAACAAACAAACAAAAAAAAATCAAAACCAAAAACAAGACTGATCTGAGGAAATTATATTTGCAGTCTGCGCCCGGCTGTAGTGGCTGTATCACACTGCTTAGCAGGTCTGTGGGCTCTGTATGCAGCCTGCAGGTACCTCACTGGTTTTGGAGCCGTCTAGTATCAAACACTCAGTGAGGAAAATGCAGGCTTCTCACCCCTTCAACTGTCTGCGAAAAGTAATTTAGAAAGGTCTAATAGTACAGCTCCTGTCCAGGCAGTTTTAAAAATGGAAGTTATTAATTCAGAGAATAGCATACCTACTTCATAATCATTCCCACTTATCTGGTGAATTGAGTCTAAGGTTATAAATGGATTTAAAGCRCTTAATAATTGCACAATTACTCCACTGCAGGTCTAACATCTGGACGTGCACATTATCCGCAAAAAATCAATGAAAGAGGTGTACCAAAAACATACATTTCCATGCTTAAAGTAAATGCTGTAACACAGTTCTGACACAAAGTACTGATCCAAGTGTCAGAGTCTTTGCTTGATAGAATCACTACTCACTATTGGTTTTTCTGTTTCATGGAAAAATGCAGGCACTTAGAGCCCACACTGTATCCTTTGGGCCATTTTAGTTTTGACAAACTGAACCTAAGGCTCTAACAAACCCTGCCCATACTCCTACCGGGTTGTCTCGGATGGACAACGTGATGCTTTCAGTTTTTTCCCCAAAAAGAAAAAGCTGGTAGGCACAAGCCTCCCATGATATCTGATGAGGCAGAAACCAAGTGGCCACGGCGCTAAGACAGAGTAGAGCAAAGATCSTCACATTAACTTCAGTCCTGGAAAAAACAAACAGCAGAGCTTCCAACTTCTCTGCTAGGGAGGCGAGGGCCAAACGTAAAAAGAGGCTGGGAAGTGATCAAACACTACGTGTGAGCGTATGTTTAGAATAGCCAGTCACTTCGACTGCCTCCTTTGCGGCATGTAGAGGGCAGCATGAAAACACTGTGGGTCTGGTTTCGCACGAGCAGAGGCTGCGGTACGACTGGAGCCTGTCACTCGTCTTCGCTTTTCACGTAACTCGCTGCTTTGCACGAAACGTGCAGAGCTTTGCAGAACCCCCCAGTGGCCCAGGAGCTGACCTTCCCCCTCGAGGGCTGACGCCCCACACGATCCACTCTGACTCATGCTGTTTCCCTCTGCATACTGTATAAAAGCAAGGCTGCCGGCGACAGTTGCTTACATAGGGATCAATAATATAAAACAAAAAAGAAAATAAAGTGACTTTTACCCGATGCTTGGCACATTGCCTAAATACATTTCTCTTTGAGGACAAAATGCAACTGAGAGCTTTAATTTTTAATGGAGATTTAATRTCTCTTTAATGGGAGCATACCCAGGGCTATTTTCTTGTTATCGTGAAACTCAAAGTAGCTACCTGTCACTAACAAAATTCTCCCCCAACCAAGGTATATAAACATCRTCTAATTAGGCGGTTGTTCAAAACAAGGCCCAAGTTTCAGTGCTAATGACCTCTTGTGCTAGAGGCAAAATTAGTTGCACTAGTTGTAAGTTACTGGACACTTCCTCCCCTCCCCTTCACCACAATAACTCGGGCTAACGTTTCAAGTAYGTATCTCAGGCAAATGTTCTATTCTCACAATGGTCTCTAAGAATGAACTTAGGGGAAAAGCGTACCTTTTGTGCCTGGTGGTGGAACAGTTGAGAAAACCCAGCTCTCATCAAAAAGCCTGACCTTCTGGCTTTCAGAGGCATAATTTCCCAACATTTGAAAAATATATAAATATATAACATATATTTTCTATAAATATATAAATTATATATTATATAAATACATTCACATACAAATACATAAGTTTGATCCAAGAATAAGCCTTAGAAAAGTGCCACTCCTCTTCTCCCTCATCATTATTACAGTTGGCTAAATTTGCTGTACTGAGCAAGCTCAGGCTCTTCTTTGCTCCTGCTGGAGCCAGAGCAGTTAGAATAAGTCTGTATTTGCATTCTAAGTCCTGAAAACAACAATCTACTTTGGACTGACCAAAGCCTGACATTTCAKGGATATGCAATAAATCAAAAACGTTTTATTGGTAGAGAAACAACAGAGTTTGTTTACATGGGAGGAAAAATTAAAGAGGCTTTGTCATAATTTAGGACTTTCTAAACTAATTTTTTAAGTAGAGATACCCAGTATTTGGCATTGGGGGATAGATAAATTGGACCCATAGGGCACTAGCACAGAGTAGCTCGGCCAGAGGAAGGAATTAGGGTTTGTCAAGTRAAGCAAATTGCTGTTTACAGCCCCCTGCTTATTTGCTGTGGATGTCAAAAGACAGGCAACGAAAAGGTAAGATGCTGCAGGAGCCGTGGCCCATCCCAAAGTCTGTCTTTAATCTCCCTGCACCTCACTGCCCAACTGCTATGTGGGGAGCCCCAGGAACTGTCACCACATGAGGGTGCTGTGGGGAAAAAATTAGTATCTGTCAAGCACCCAGATACTAGGGTGAGAACACAAAAGAACAGCCTGTGCAGAAAATYATCGCTTCGCACTCAGTACAGAGGGTGGCCTGGCTAATAAATAACACCTAGGGCTGCAAAATGGATGAGGGAGATAAGCACATTTGAAAATGAGTAATGACATACCTCTTCATCTGACGAAGTGGGAGTGCTGAGCAAAACCCCGAGGWCACAGGGTGCCTCGTGGGGAAGCCGTGGCTGCCGGATAGCTAGGAATCGTGCCACCTCGGGTGGACTGACAGCTGGCTTTTTCCTGTAGCAGGTGTGCTCTGCTGCTGGGTTTTGGATGCAATTGCACGTTTACATGCTTGTCTCCTCCACTTCAGCCATCTCGCACCATGCGGGAGCGTGCAGTGCCCGGGATGGAGGAGACGAGCGGATGCAATATTGTATATGGCAATAAGGCGGCAGGGAAACATCTGCTGAAGTTTAGCCATGCCACAGCAGTGGTCCTGGAGAGAGTGGGGCTCACGGTAGGATTTTTTCCAGGATGTGGACTCACTTGCACAAGCCCTTTCCTCACAGAATAGAGGTTGTTCAGCAGCTCTGAGCTGCATCCCCCTCCTGAGTCTGGCCCAGCCACTTGCTCCAGTCAGCAGGGAACGTGGCAGCTGCAGCAATGACATTTGGTGGGCTGGGAAGGGGGCAGCCACAAACTCATTTCCCTGTCTCCCATCATGAATCTGCAGAGCAAGCACAAAGACTCTAAAATAGAAATTTAATGACGAAGCCTGATGTTTGATCAAATTCAGGTGGAAGCACAACTGGGAAAAGCRGTGGGTGAAGAGTTAATTGCTTAGTAAAAATGCTGCTATGTCCTTCCGTGCTAAGAGAGCACAGAATATGCCAGCYGTGCATGTTTTCAGGTCAGTGGGAGCAGGGAGTTAAAAGCAGAAGTGGAAAAAATTATATATATGTATGTGTGTGTGTATGTATGTATATACATATATATATAAATGGTACTAATGAGGGGTTAATTATCTTCACCCAGGAAGTGGACACTGGGGACTCAGCACTGTCGAAAAGGGATAAAAAGGAGTGCTGGAGGATGCTGTGCAAGTGAGGTGGGTTGAGATTTATATTCTCCCTCCCACAGTCCTGTTCCAGACTGGTTTCTGCTAGGGAAGCTCAGAGCCACCATCCAGCCCTGAGGAGCAGCAGCCTCCGCCTCCTCCATCCTGCTCGGCTCCGACGCAGCCGCGTGCTGGATGAGGGTCGATGGCCCTTGGCTTTTCCCGGGAACTGCTCACAGCGCTCTGGCGCTGGGTCAGACACTGTCAGCTGCRTGAGCCTTCAAGAGGGTTTATGCTAAACCCGTGCAAGTCCCCAGACGTGCATGGGACTSCAGCCAGCAGGCAAGCGTGCAGCCCCTTGGGGAGCACTAGGGAACCCTGGGGAGCTCCGGAGGCATTGCATTGCTTTTGATTTCTGTGCCTGGCTGCACCTTCAGTGTTTTACTGTACCGCTCATGACAGCATCCAAGGTATGGCAGTAACTTCAGGCACCTCATACCCAAAGGGTCCATTTAGATAAGACACAAAATGCTGCTATCCTTCCACCACACAGAGATTTTTACTGGTAAATACAAGTGTGCTGGGGCAGCCACAGCAGGGGAAGCACCAGAAATGTCACTTGCTATCTGGGTAGCCCAGCTAACAGTGAACTTCAGACCACTGCTGGTATCCTGTGTGTGGCCTGCTTTGCTTTGGTGCCCAGTAAAACTGAAGGGAGGAAAGCACAGAGAAGCTCTTTGCTACTCCCTCTGCCCCGGAGCCTTTCTCACAGCCACTGCTACAGCAAATAGTGCATTTTTTTTTTTTTTTTGAGAGGGGAGTGGAAGAATGTGCTTCCCTGGGAAGCACTTGGGTAATTATGTGACACTGAGTGGGATATTGCTCATTCAAAGGACAGAAATATTGCTCTTTAAAAATACGCATGTGGACACATCTCAATTATTTGAATGGGAGACAAGGTCTTTCCAGTCTTTTCTAAACTTTGTCAGACACTGAAAAACTTTTCTGTGTCTGTTTACTTAACTGGAAGGTGTGTATACACCCACCCACAAGTACCCACGCCCAAGTGTGGGGACAAGCACCCTCTGGTTACCGGTGATAAGTCCTTCTCAGCACTGATGGACACAGAGTACCTCGATGCCGTCAAGTACTGTCATGCTGTTCAAACTCTAGTTCGAGGAGTCTGTGTGGTTTCTCCACTCGCATCTGATCACACTGTGCCCGCATGCTAAGACCCATCCTGAGCAGTTCCTGCCTGTATTGACGACTGCAGCAGACACGTGAGGCCATGCTGCGMGTTTGGAAAATGCCCTCCCTGCTCTTTTCTGGAGGAGGGAAGAGCTGGGGCAGAAGGAGGGGTTGGGGTAAAAAATCCGTTCTGCTTTTCTTGCTCCYTCCACCAAGGAGGTGCAGAAGGAGGGTCCCCCCAGCTCAGGGAGGKTGGGGGGGTGGGGGGAGACCCAGCAGGGCTCGGTGTCGGGGYTTGTCTGACCCACCAATGCTGCGGGCATCGCAGATGGAGGTAGGAGCGGTTCAGAACTGGGCTATCACCCAGCACGAGCGGTTACCTTGTGCTGGTGCCCACGGCAGTTCTGCTTTACCCTGGCACTGCCACAYCTGCAGCTGCTCTATTTCCTATCAGCACCACAGAGAACACCACAAAAGAGTGATCTCCAGAGYGCCACAAATATTTATGACTAAGCCTAAAATGAATAAGAATGATAACCTTATACGTGGCTCAAACAAATGGTGGCAGATGATTACAAAGTGACTGGCACCTCTATATCTGGAGTCCTAACTTGGACTTTAGGATGCCAGATTTGCTAACAAGCATCTGGTTTTTTTGGCCCTTTGGATATATTGCAACCGGTAGGTGAGGCATGGATGCTGTTAACCTACTTTGCAGTGCCTCGGTGTGGGCTGGCTACGACAGTCCTCAGCACAAACACTTCTGCTCTGAGTGAACTAGAGCTATGCAAGTGGATTTTTCCCCTGTTTAATTCCAGGATATATTTTCTAGGATACGTCAGTTTGGGCTTCTCTCCTTTAGATGGCACTGTTACCACTTCTAGCAGGGTCTTCAGCTGAGGGCTCTGGCTGAACAGGGCTTTAAACTGCCAGGAATGTCACTGATCCAGGTCAGGTCAGGAACGATGGTAGTCAGGGGTAGCTTTGCTTTATCTGGAAAATGTTTTATCTGAAAAGTCTTCATGGTATCACTGCAGTTCCCACCAGTCAGTTGTTCACTTTGGAGCATCCCTCACAACTCACAGATTGTACTAAGGTGATGAACAACATCAAACATAAAGCATAGACTAGCAGCACACTCCTCTTGCACATAAGTTTGAAGCTGTCCCCAAAGTCAAGAGGAGTCATGCATGCATACCTGAGGCTTTAACTAATTGATCTTCTAATTAAATAATAAATAGTAACAAAGCTGCCCACAAGCACTGCAATCATTGCTTTTCATAACTAGCTAAATGCCTACATCAGGATCACTGCTTCAATTTTTCTTTGTCCCCTGAGTCATCATCTGCTTAGAGTGCCTAGCTTTTTCTCTAAGATAGAAAATTGCCTTAGTTGACATTTAATGGGTCTGTATTAAGTGCTGTTACATATTGCACACTCCTTGATGCCTACTAAATTTATCTCGCCCTTTAAAAGGATTTTCAGCTGAGAAAGAAAGATGAATCAAGGAAACAATTTTGCAATGGTTTTGAACAGCAAGAATACAAAATCCAAAGAAAAAAAAAGGTCATGCAACCTGAAGGTTGCTACAGCAAGTACTTAAAATTGGAAAGTGCTCAAAGTACCTGCTGGTGTGGGCCAACACTCATTACTACATACTGATACTCTCTTTCTCTGACAGCTAAACAGGTTTGCTGGACTTTGCGGGTGCTCAGGAAGGCAGGCTGGGATGGGACTAATAAGCACTGATCAAATAAATCCTGCATAAAGGCAGTGCAAGGCTCCTTGCCTTCATCTGGGTGACTATGGGAGAGCCAGCTCTGTGTTCAGAGATGGCTCAGTTCCTCCAGCTACAACAGAGATGAGGCAGAGCAGAAGTCTTTTAATAACATGGGCTTTTTCCCATATTGGGAAATACAACAAAAAAGTTGGGAGCAAGACTAGAGAGCCGTGGGCACAGCAACACTCCTGCCTGTGTGCAAAATGCTTGGGTGTGCTTTTAAGACTCAATCCAGCTCTCACTGCCTGGGGGCAGATTTTCCAACAGAATTCAGTTCCAGTTTGGAAAAAAAGCTTTATTTCAGATATGAATTTGATGTGGTGGAAGGAAAGAGAAACATATCCTAAAATCAGGCTATATGTGATTATCAGCCCAAGGAAGCTCCAAAGCACCAAGGCAAGGCAAGGCCCTCTGTTTAGCAGAGCAGAATTGTCATTTGGACAAAYCAAAACCAAATTTCTCCAGAATATGCCCTCACACCATTATTAAAAAATTATTATTCCCTTGCCAAATTGCAGTTTTACTCAGACCTCAATCATTTTGCTTGCAGGCTTCTCAGAAACAAACRCACACAACTATTATTTTTTTCATAATGCGAAGAGTTTCTTTTTCCATGCTGCCCTAAATCAAAGTCAGCCACAGTGGTTTTGCTCAAGCTTTCAGACAGTAACAGCACCTCAGAAACTGTCTATAGATCATATTTTCAAATGTCACTCAAAGACTTGCAAGTCTACATCCCTCTGAAAGGCAACAGCTAACAACAGTACAATTTCTTGAGTTGGCCTAGATCCATTCCACTACATGTAAATTCCAAACTTGAGTTTCCAAGTTATAGATGCAGCAGCCTTATGGCTCCCTAGAAGCTTAGTAGAGACAGGCAAGTACCTCAAGCAGAAATCCAGATCTTAGGAGCAGTAAATTACCTTCTGGAAGTTCCTATTTGCCCTCACTCACTACATATGGAGCCTAAAGCAACTGTCCTCCTAATTTAGGTACAACATTTGAGTGCCTGCAAGTAGAGAAAAAAACTCTGGCCTCATGCTGACAGTGCAGGCAGCTGCCCAGGAAAGCTGGGTGGTTTTGCCAGGGAGGTGGTCCACTCCTCCCAGCAGCCAGCTCTTTTGGGATGACTTGGTGCCTCCATACAGTCTTGAGTGGTCACGTGGGTCCAGAATGGGTTCAAGAGTGAATCTGAAAACATCTCCATCAAACGCTGCCTAAGTCTGAAGGTGCTTACATATCATAGGTATCTCAAGCTCTCCAGGCACCTGGAGGAGTATTAGGGCAAACTCAGTACTGGCCTAGCTTGGACAGTGCCTCAGAGGAGGCATGTGAGGCACAGCTGTGCTTCACCAAGATTTGGAGATGACACTATTATATTCCTCTGAGGTACTCAATYTGGGAGGCATTCTCAGGACAGATCTAACATGCACCAGTGGGATCAGGGTCATCACCAAACTCAGCTGCAGCAGCTGTTCTCATTTAAAACATATCCAGAGGAAAGGATGGAGATATACCCAAGCTTTCAGAATTCCTTTAGCAAACTGTGAATGCTACATGAGATGAAAAATCTCTCCCCAGTGGACAACACAGAGACAAAGCTGTGTCGACACTGCTGTGCCCTTTTTTGTTTCCCTCTGCTTTAATCAAGGACACTCCACAGTCAGCTCAAAAAAGAAAGAAAGAAAGAAAAAAGCTTTAAAAATGCCCAGCAAGCCCAGAAATGTCAAGAATAAAGAAAAATAGAGAGGAAAAAATCCCCTGGGAAAATATTTAAAATATTTAGTACTTTTTGAAATACCCTGTTTTCTCAGGTCAGTCAAGCTCCCCTCAGCAAGATCAGCCCTACTTAGGGAAAAGTTTGAGCCATGATACTTGTTCAAAGGCAACCTTCCCCACTAATGTAAAAAATAACTACATAAAGTATTTCAGAACCTTTAATGACTGTTTGATGCTGGATTCTCTGTTTTTTTCTTTTTTCCCCCTTCAATACTAAAAGTTTACTCTTGTCTCTTGCAAAAGTAGACAACCAGGTTAATCCAGGATCTTTTTCAGAACTTCARTCCTATTGCTAGTGATCGTCTGTCAGTTTTACAGAGCAGTCGGGACTCCAGCCTAACCTGAGGCAGTACTTGGGGAATCAGGGGAATCAGGTCTGACACCTCAGAGCCCAGCTAAATTTCCTAGACTAAGCGTCTTTTGAAGCAAGTGGTACTTACAACTCCTTCGCAGTCACTGTGCTTGTCTTTTAAACTTTACCCATTTTGTCTTAGATTTGGTGAACAAATAAGCTGCTTTAATGACTGACAGCATTTTCTTTACGGTCCATATACTTGCTACATGGGATCTCCCAGATTCTGAGGTAACGTTTTTCCTATKTCTTCAGGAACTGGCCTTGTTACAGTAATGACTACTCTAACTGGGATGACAAATTGCCTGATGTGCAGTGAACAGGAATAATAGAAAAGTACAATTAGAAAGCCTATCTTCTCCTTCACATACTCCCTTTTAGTTGACTAAATGCATTGTGTTTGCATTCGTTGGCAGCCGTCAATATCTGAGTAACACTCTGCATCCCAGCTCTACTGTTCAGGGACTAGGACTTTCAAGTTTCTGCATCTGTCTCACCCCTAAAAACATCTTGAAACTCCTGCATGCTTGTAAACAAGGCTCCAGTTACAATTCTTTCTCTGTCAAATTCCTGAACAGAGAAAGGAATTCTCAAACGTATGGTTTTGTATTATAATTCCGTCCTCATAGTAACCTTTGCAATGAAATTATATGCTTTACTCCCAAGAACAGAGTTATAATATGAAATATTGTATTCATTGCATTCATATATGGATATGAAATAGTAACTTCGAGCAAATGATTGCTATAAAGCCAAAGTACTTTTCCAAYGGTAAAAAGTATCCATTACACTTACCTGCCTGAAGAAGTGCTGTGTTGTTATAGCAAAGACAACAAAGCCACAGCTRGTCCTTTTAAGCTCATCCCGAATACTGCTCAACTGCTTGGACTGCTCCTCACACTTCTCCTTCAGCCTCTGCGCGAACTGCTTTTCAGCTTCTCGACTCTCTCCTCCTGGTTTTGGGGAGAATCCATTCTTTGGTGTGGTTGACCTTTGTTTGGAATGCCCTAGGAGAAAAGGAAGGAAAAGATCATGATCAGTGACTTTATACATATGGGCACAATCTTTACGTGCTTCTAAAGGCTTCAAGGCTCAGCTCTACAAAAGGAAAAAAGTTTGTAAAACTCACACAGATCTGTAATGACTTTTAAAATACGTAAGAGCACAGTAGCACATGTTTCTCTAGGGGCCAAAGCTTTGTAGCACTCATCTCACCTCAGGCTCTAAGTCTGAAGGTTGCTAAGAGTTGAGAAGAGCTCTCCTAACTGCTGTGTTACTAAGAAATGAAGTTGCTAGAGGCATGGTTCATCTCACTTGTGTTAGACATCTAGAAGGATAGATATCTGCTCTTGACCGTAATGCCAGATGGAGAGAAACAGGCACCTCCAAGCTGAGATTCACTTCATCCTATTGTGGGTGCGTAAAACAGGCTGGATGAACTGTGCTTCAGGAGTACCTGTTTCCCTCCACTGGCTATAAAGGGAGTCACTAGTTCATGGGCAGAAAGCTACACACTAGGCACAAATCTCTGGCCACCTGAGACCTATGCCTGGTGACTTCAAGGAGGTGCCACTGCATCTGGAGCCAGTCTTYGCAGTTTATTAGCCCATCTTTGCCCTCTGGTAGAGGGCCCTCCACCCTTTTTCACTCACATGAGCAAAGCAGGCGGAGCATCATGAGCAGAAACATATGTAATAACCTTACTGAAACAAAGAGCAGAACAAAATTAGAATAACACTAGACTTGTTTGCTCACTTATTATGTAATCACTGCTATGCCATCTGACTCAACACCCACAAGATCAGACTCACAGGTTTGTGAGTTTGGGCTATGATGCTGGAAAGGGCCAAGGCTTCAATGACCAAGATGCTGGAAAGAGGAAGGAGATGTTACTCTACATTTGAGAGAATCTGGGTATGGGAAAGGGAATCCATCAACTTGAATGAAGTCAGGCCCTAACCTCATGTGGGTGTAGGGTGTCCCCAGGCAGGTGATAAAAGGGACTTTGTTTCTCTTTTCTGACTCTAGTGCAAACTAGAGCCACTAAGGGGCGTGCAAAATTGTATCAGCATTTGGTGGCTTGATAAGGGCATTGAGTATGTTGTAACGGACTGCAAAACCAGAGCAGTCAGGCAGAACACACTGAATTTGTACATTTTTTGGATGTCCAAATTGGTTAACAAATTCTTCTTAGATTATTAGTCATGAGTGCTTCTGAAACTCCATAGAGGATCCAGGATTTCTGTCACGGAGCCAACAGTGTGAAGAAAACAGGGTTACAGAGCCATTCTAATCTGAACTGCAAATCCTCTTCTATGGGTAGTGAAGTGTAAGACTTCAGTCTGATGGCTGGGATGATGAGCGGGCAGGCTGGCAGTCAGGAGATCTGCTTCATTTCCTCCTTGTCTCAGTGCTTTCACTGAGACAGCCGTGGTGATTTCAAAAAGGGTTCATTCACATAGTACTTATGTGCCCCCTCCTCTAGACATTACCGTTAACTCACCAGGTTCGTCCATCCTACTGTCTGAATACCAAGTCGTGGGTAAGTCTACACTGCTTCACAGATCAGTGCAGACAGAGAAAATACAATCCAAAACTCAAATTTTTTTTCACATCCTTTCTTTCTGGACATATCTACTCTCAGACTGTAATATGAGGCCATTTGCTTTGGCTAGCACAGTTGGAGTTGCAAGGGAACACAATTACATTGAACAAAGCCCTGTAAAAACTACATTCAGTGTTCACTGTCCTTATGGACTCACCAAAAACTGGTGATAAAGGTCATGGCACTGATTGCTCTATTGCAAGTTCAAGTCCATCCTAGGCTCAGAGAGATTATTTTGCTGCATTGGTCCTCGCATTTTGCTGAACTGGTCCAGAGTTAGTAGTCCTCAGGCTCTTCCCCTTTGTCTCCGAATAGGATAGTGTGGGACTGGAGCTGTCCCTCCGTGCATGCAAACAYATGCTTGCTGTTGGGATGTCACTATTTTTTATCAGCAATACTGCAGGCTAGCTTTCAAGTTGCTCTCCCCTTTGTAACACTGCTAAAGTTGCAGCAGAAAATAGATAGTATAGTGTAGTAGGTACAGATAGTGTGTAGACAGTGTATAGAAGCAAAACTAGGTATTGAATTAAAAACCTCATCCTCTAAGGTTCCTAAGGATAACATCTGGTTTATCTTGGCAGTAGTAAAGAGGCTGGTTGAATTCTTCAACAGAAACTGCACAGGCAGGATCCAACAGTGTATCACTGACTGGTTACACCACCGGCTCTGCACGGCTGTTATGCCTGCACCATCAGGCTTACCCAAATCAGTGTAGGGTATGTCTGCACAAATGGGTCCAGTCAGTCTCCAGTCCTCTCCTTGCTCTGAGCTGGCTTGAAGCCAGCCAGATCCTGTACAAACAAGTGAGAGCACTAATATATCTTGTCTTTAGAAGAGGATATTAGCTCAAACACAGTGTCACGTTCATGTGAATGGCTGCAGAATTAGAGCTTGCACATGATAAGTCATCTCAGGGAAGTGATGCTTTTAGCCAAAGTTATGTTCATATCCTTTTTGTGTCAACTATCCATTTCTATGGATATTAATACCTAGTTTTGAGGATGAAGCAAAAATGGACAGCATTTTGGAGGCATCAGGTTGCTCAAGGGTTTGGCTTGAGATTGCTTGGACAATCTCTTTTACCTTTATCCTCTCAGACTTCTAAGAAATTTCCTCTGTAAACATTTAGGTTCATCTATGCAACACACTTGCACAGCTTATCAATTGTTTTTGCTACCCTCAGCTTCTCATCAGCTGTTGCTTTTTAGCTTTCCTGAATACCRGCCAGGATTATTTGGTTTTCTTCCTCAGCCTAATCCACTAGTCCCAAGCTTTTAGCCCAGCAGCTTGAATCAGTAAGGAGAGAAAAAATGCAGCAGACATCTTGTTCCCATATGTTACATGAGAGGGGAAACATTTGCTTGAACAGAGATTAAAAATAAGCATGTCTGTGCTGGTGGAAAGGGTCATGTATGGAAGAATCTGAAAAAGGGTGCGTTGTAGTTGGTATGTATGCAGTTCCTGAAAAATAATACTGAAAAATATCTCTAACTAGCCCTCAGCAATGAAAGTAATAGGGGATTGTATCCTGCCATAGATACTACCTCCCCTTTCTGAAAGAACTGAAGAGTTCTTCCACAGAGACACACCTAATGGGCTGATTTTGAGTCGATTTGTAAAACTGGGCATTGTTCCTGTGGTAGTTTTGGCATGTGGGCTTTAGATATTTTAGATCTTTAAGACTGATCATTAAGAAAGTTCCACCTGAATACAAAGAATTTCTTCCCTGTGAGAGTGACAGAGCACTGGACCAGGTTGCCCAGAGAGGTTGTGGAGTCTCCTTCTCTGGAGATCTTCAAAATCCGCCTGAACACGATCCTGTCTAGCATGCTCTAGGTGATCCTGCTTGAGCAGGAGGGTTGGACCAGATGTCTCCAGAGGTGCCTTCCAACCTCAGCCATTCTGTGATTCTGTGATTCTGTGACTGTGGTGTAGATGTACAAACAGATCCTTAGAGCAGTCCAACTAGACCAGGCTGGAAAGTAGTACGGCTTTGTTAAAGCAATGACTGAGGACTGTATTTCTTCCATTTCAGATCCATTACTAGCTCACGTGGAGCCACTGAGAGCATGTCTTCCAACTTGCTTGTCTGCATTCTGGCTTCAGGCTCAGCTTACATGGAGCCAGCCCAGGAGAAGCACTCCCTTACGTCTCCAAATGTCTCACAYTGCAACTGCAAAAATCCACAAGTGCAAAGCAGTCTTTAAAATTTTTTGTGCTATGATTTGCATTTGCAAAGAGGAATACCAGGTTTTGCAACATTTCACAATTAACTTCATGATGTTGCAAGACTTAAATAATACATTGCTGGATGTTACTCTCTGGCATTAAGATAGTTCAACCAGGATAGTTATTGCCCTCTACACATTTCTTCCACTGCATGTCATGTCAGCTTAGCTTGTGTATATTTTTTTTGTAGGAATGATATTTTCTTATAGCGCTTCATTTAAAGGTACTTTTATCTTCACAATAGATATTATCACAGAACAAGCAATTAACAAAAGCAACAGCCATAAATCWCTGTCTTTCTAGCATAAAAGTCTCTAGCTGTTTAGGCAGCATCCRTGATGCTGCAACAGAAGCCATAGARAGAAGTGTAGGGGTGAACCCTTGAAATCAGTCCAGATTTAACTAAAGCAAAACCCCATCAAACTGTTTTGTCTTCTGTTTTCCTAGCTTTCCCATTCAGTGGAACATTTGAAGTGCACATCTCAGCATTGTCCTTGTCAGTATTCTAAGCTGCCCTTGTAAATTAAAATGTGGTATTTTCCTCAGGGATAAATCTGATTTTCTCTATTCATTTGGGTCTGAAAAGCAGCTTATTAAGCTTACTCTGTAACTGATGTTTCTCTTCTGTTTCTCTGCACGAAATACAGTATATGTTAATGATGCTGGCCCTGATCCTGACTGTCCTCTGTGCTGATGGTGGGAACAGGGGAGCAGACCCACTGTATATTGAAATCACAGAACKCCTATGATCTGCTTCAAAATTCCCAGGTCTGCTTTATCTACCTGAGAGTTTGAAATAGGATGCTATACTAAGTAGATAGTCATAATTAACACAGCCCATGAGGATTTAGCTGTTACTTGCAATTTACTGGCCTTTTAACTGTCCATTTTCCTTATTTTGCTAAGGAAAGTGAGGAAATTACTTTGAGGGGATTGATAGCAAACACTTTATACAATGACAGGTGTCAGAAAAAGATGGCACCATCCTGCAGTGGGGTGGTGGGASAGCATCTGCATCTATGTACACCTGTGCTTGTACACAGATTTCAGGAATGGACTGCGGCAATAGATAAAATTGAGCTACATATTAGAAYACATCATCTTGAAACTCCCTTGCTACTCTTTGTGAAGATAGATCTAAATTGCAAAGATCAGATCTAATGCTAAAATAAAATGGATGTTCGATCTTCCTGTAATAGTGTTTGTATAACAGCCAAACATAATGCTGAGGAACAGGACCTGCAAGCAGGCTAATAAGAGAGGGAAAGCACTGAACAGGGGACACGATCCTCTCTCTGCATTGCTTTGTTATTGCTGTTTGCGTTTCAAAAAATGCCAAAGACCACTGAAAAAAAAAATGAAATTGAGATTTATTTTCTTATTTGATCCTAATAGCGATGAACACTCTTAAGGCCCCATAATTTCAGACAATCAAGCTAAAGAAATCCTAACAGAGTCTGATGGAGACAGGGCAAGTAGTCATCTTCTCATGAAAAAGAAGAATCCTCTGAGGCATCACAGATATGACAAAAATTTAAGCCTTGAAAATCATTAAGTCATCGATGGAAACACAGGCCTCTTTAAAATCAAGCAAATACAGAGTACATATATTGCCATGTTCCATTTTGCTCTTTTAGTTTCACTGGAAACAAACTAGCTGTGCTGTAACACACTGCCACAACTATAATCAATGCAGATGCTTCAACCAGCACTCACTGCAGCAAACTTTTCTTTGGGGCTCTCTTCTGTGACCTCACCAGGTCCAAAATATCCTGAATATGATAAGCTTTAGAGGACACTGCTAAGTTCATCTTTTTACCCTAGAATCTCAGGAAGAGAAGAATTCTGAGTCCAAGTGGTATCTGGAAAAAATTAAATTTTGCCTTTCACGTTCTTGATTTTGTTGGCTGGGAAAGGGAAAGGTAGGGATTGAGTTTAGCAGAAATGAAGAGATGTTTGRTACAAATCTGGGAAGAAAGGCTGAAGAGCTGCTCTTCACGTTTTRCTTTACTGTCAAACGAAGAAGCATGGGATTCTACCCCCATAACTATAACTCAGGTATCATATTGCTGTAGAGATGACATTTAAATTATTTCAATATAGTCTGAAAAATGAGACAAACAGAAAACATATTGCAAGCACAATGTGACCAGTGTAAACATGCCCTCTCCTACCAGTAGCATTTAGATCAGTCAAAAAGCCAGCTTTATAAAAGAGAATTCTTGCCCAGTTAGATTMCTTATAGATATGTTAATTTATGCTAATTGACATAAATAGAAAGAAGTTCTCTGCATTTTAGTAAATAAACAGTGGTCTTGATAACAATAATAAAACCATGTGCTTATGTGCAATATTAAGGGCTAAACTGACAATGCCTTGATAGCAATCTGAAGATTATTTCTACAGATACTGTCTTTTCCAATTATCCACAGAAATAACATAGGAAATTTAATACTTCTGCACAACAATGACAGTGGATTCCAAGTGATATACTGTCAATCCAGGCAATTGTTTTGGGTGTCTTTTATTTTACTGTATCTTCTCTTTTTCAAAAAATAAAATTATAATGATTAATAACATGTTCCTATGACCTTAAACATGTAATAGTAACAGTCCTTTGTTCTGGAGGAGAGAGGAGTGCATGTAACAAAGGAAACATAAGACTATTCAGTTCATGCATTGGCATGATGAAGCCTGCAATACTTACAGCCAGATTAATGAACCTTGAACATAATCAATCTTCAGTTAACAACAGTAGGAATCAGATTTTAGTGCATTAACAAGAGCTGCAAAGTTGACAATTTTAAATCTTCCATGAAATAGCTCTGGGGTTCATAAATACCTGGTGAATGGAGCTTGGTGGCTGATACTGCTAATCTCTTTGGGGATGACAGAGCTGGTTTGTTGGCATCCTGATCTTTTTGTACTTCTTTCTTCAAACCTGTATCAGGAAAAAAAAAGAAGTTGGAAAGAAATCCACTTTTTAACTCTGTTTGCAATTTTGCAGAGCCATGTCACTAAGACATATACCAGAATAGCAAAATTCCAGTATTTTGCCAATGTACAACCTGGGCTTTTGCACAGACACACTGATGCTACACGATGTCAGTCCTGGATGCTAACCTATCAGTCACAGAGCTSTCTCAGAGTTTCCACAGGCACGACTGTGTGCATGTGGAATAAACAGAAAAAGATAAAATCCATTGCACTGAAGAGGGGCAGAAGAGAAGACTTTTCCAGTCTTGGTTCTCTGGCCATCTGCTCCATGACAAATGCCAGATAAGGCACAGATAAAGCTATGCAGGCAGCCCATCCTGTCCATCCTGATCTCTGTGTCCTGTACGTAATCTCTCTACGTTGCTGTAGAACCTCAGCCAAAGATCTTCTGGGTCGGTGGAGAAACCGAAGCAGGACTACACAAAGGTGCAYGCTCCAGTCACATGCAAGGCTAACACCCTTGTCCCCTATCCTCCTCTGGCGTCTTTGTGGCTCTGCAGATTACTCTTGACCTCTGCATTTCCCTTTGTTACTCCTTCAGTACTCCTGACCTCTGCATTTCCCTTCATTTCCCTGCACTTTCCCACAGCCACAAATCCTGCCCACCGACAGCATGATGCCCCAGGGCTCTTTTGTGTTATGATCTCCAGAAACTTAGTGCTAGTGTTTCCTCTTCCTTTAATTTTGCAATAGGAGGAAGCTTGGCATCTGCTCCCACCTTTGGACCTCTCCCTTCACGGGCTCGAGATGGTCTGTCAGTTGTTCAGGCTTTGCTGTCACTGACTGCCTCTAATACCAAGGAGCTACTTCCCGCCTGGAAGCTGTGACGGCCACCCACACTCAACTCGCCCCTGTTGCCCACCCACAATTTCCATGAAAGCAGATGTGGGCACCATGCTGAGTGTGGGAGTATGAAGTCCTGCCCTGCTGTTTTACCAATGGCTTGACAGTCACAGCTGCAGGATTTGACTCAGAAAACACTCACCAAGGAAATGAGAAGAAGAAAAACTCAAAGCCCTCAGACATTAATGCATTTTCCTGTTTGCTTTGCTTTGTTACAGTTGGTGTTTGTTGGGGTTGCATTTCTGCTTGCAGAACTGTGTAACAGCCCCTGGATACATAGCGAAACAGATAAAAAAATCRTGGCAAACCGTTTCTCATAACAGAAAAACAATGTTTGCCTTATAAATTTTCACTTCTCCCACGAGCTCTTTGCTTGTGCAGTGCATCCACAATGAGCACGGATGTGCACACAAGCGTCCAGCCTTCCTTGCAGTAGGACGACAGGGAGAGAGCGGGTCTAACAGCTCCCTCCCAGTGTTGTTCACAGGCAAACCGCCCTGTCCATCATCAACAGCTGGTGAAGACTGAGCCTCCTTCGTATCTTCACTTCTGTTCATTTACTCTGCTGTTTATAAATTGAAAATGTTGAGGCTACAATTCTCTTTTGTGATTAATACTTTCCACAGTGAAGCAACTGAGGATATGAATTTCTGGTGTCTGCCACCTGCTACACTGTACTTTACTACCGAGAAGGACATAAAACAAGTTTACGGTGCCATTTCATTACTAAGGGCTGAGTGAAAGCAATCTGAGATGGGAGCCATGAGAGCAAAACAGAGTTTGTTTTATAAGACATAGTTCATATGGTTACAGATTCAAGCATTCTTTTTTTCATGGCAATGAAGCCTTTTTTTTTTTCTGTGGTTTTCAAAATAAAAATATGAGGCACAAATGGGATGTATGCCAAGTTCCTCCACAAGTTTCTTCTTGGCAAATGCCAAACACAAACAGCAGCTAGGGAAGCATCTTTTCCTTATACTTTCATCTGTAAGAAGGTGCATACAAATACTTAACTACTTCTGTTTTTGAGAAGTTTTGAACAAGGAACACCTGGAGAATTAGTTCAGACTCACAACCTCAAACACAAAGCAAGGAACAAAAATTCCCCAATTACAGCTCAGTTAAAAGAAGGCAAAGGGCAGAGAAGAGTAGCAAAAAATCCTGCAGGGATGAGCAGGAGGAGAAGGGAATGTGGTGCTAGGGGTTATTTGGGTTCTCCTTGCTAAGGAGAAAGCCTCCTGGCAGCCACTCCGTGGCCCTCCTCACCCTCCGTGGGAAGGGATTTCGGAAGCGTACAGAAGGCAAAAGAGAAGACAGTCCCCAGGAACAAACTATTATCWTTCTGCTAAGCTCAACACCCACAGGGAAATCTTCGGGGAAGAGCTGTTCCTGGCATCAAACCTCAAATAAGAGCTTGGGCTCAATGTTTTGTCTAAAAATTAGGTTTGTTCTTTTATTTTTCTTTTGAAACAACAGATACTAGCTGTTAAACAGAAATAATCAGAAAACATGCTGATTTCAATAAGAGTTCCTGCAGGGAAAATTCATTTCTAAATGACAAGAGTTTGGGGTCAAAATTTTTCATTTTAGAGAAATCCGGAATTTTAAGTTTAAAAAATCTGTAGGGAAGTGTTGGCATGATGATGACCATCATGCTGTACTGCATGGAGGTTATACAGTTTGATCTTTTCTATCTCCAGGTGGCCTAGAAATAACTCAGAGGTTATACTGTAAAAGYTTCAAACTCCACTTTATCTCAGGAAACAACACAAACATTTCAGTCATTCACATGGGCCTGAATGAGTGTAAAACCCTAACTTATCTAATACTTTGACTATTGTATCTATTATGAAATGGCAAAAGATGTGCTGCATCTGATCATAAAATAACATARAATAATACAAAATGTGTAGAATACAATTATAAAAGGAATTTAAGCGTCACAGGTGTACATTCCTTGAACCTTTGTACTCTAATATTCTACTGGAGTGTTTTCAGCATTTACTTCTGAAAATGCATGTAAATGCATAGTTCTCTAAAGGTATTTACATTTCCTAATTAACACACAATCTGCTTCAAACTGAGCATGAGGTACAAAGATAAATAATTAGAAATAACAGTCAAAACACTATGTATGTGTTAAATCATTCAACAATCACTTGCAAAAACAGAAGACAATGAAATCCATTTGTTTTTCCCCCATCAGTACTGAATGCTACCCTAGGAACTAGAAGTAAATAYATGTTATCTGAGACATCTTCTGGAGAGCTGCTGTAGGATCAACACTCCTATTTGCCTGTACCTTTGTAGTTTAGTCTTTAAAAGCCAATGGGTTAAGCTTCAATTTGCTTTCTCACTTCAGACTGAAAACACATTCGCAAATTATGTATTGAATATTTATTCCAAAATGAATCCTAACATGCTATAGACATCATTAACAATTTGCTGGGACTTGCTGCATTCAGTTGGATTCCAGCTGCTTTCAGGTATATTTTACAAGTTAACTAACACAGCTTGCGAGTTCAAAAAACCCCAAGGAGGTGTTTTTCAGTCATTCAGAGACACACACAGCCACTTCAAGCTCTTTTCTGTCTTTCCTCCGATACCCATAACTAGTTGTGTCCTTGGTGAGTAATGACACATCCATGCATGCATTGCTTGAGATAAAAAGGGGCAAAGCTGGAAATATGATGGATTCTGTGGAATAAGAAGAGTCTCATTCCCTCTAGAGACTCTGCACATCCTGTGATCTATGAGACACTGAAAAGATGTGAATAAATAAGTAGCTGTAGAAGCAAGACTACATATTTGYTGAAGTAGAAAGAACTTACACTTGTACCTTTTCCTTTGTGTTTGTTTCAAATTTAAATCAACCTGATGAGAAAAAAAGGACAAGGACTATTTCCTTGACTTCTCTGAAAGTGATTTTTTCTATACTAAAAAGATAGTTTCTTTCTCTGGTGTTTTAAAAAATAAAGAAAAAAAGACCCAAAGAGATGAACAGAAATAACTATACTCCTAATTCCAAGGCAGAAGACAGGAACATATTTTTAAAGTTCTTTGAGCTGAACAGAAAGTTTCAGGGTAACTTAGAATATGCATCAGTAGCTGCAGAGGTAACACATCTACTCTTTCTCTTCCCATCATTTTACACGGATCTCATGGCATTTTAGTCATTTTCCTCAAAATGTTGTGCTGTAGCAAGTTTCAGAGTCAAATTACTAGGAAAGAGGTTTGAGCATTTGAAGTTTAATGTCTCACTTCTAACTGCTGCATAGTGATGCATATCTACATATTCAGTGTGTGGAACGATGTGAATGTAACATCATATTTACAATTTAGTTTTTAATGGAAAGTGTCTGCAAAGGGAAACGCAGTGGCAGTGGGCTCTTCTTTGCCCTCCATCTCTGCAAGCACACTGTCTTCACTTTTTCTTTTCAGCTGACCTTAGCTCATCCCTTATGTTGTCTAGGTTTTACAAAAGCTGGTTCAATGAAGCACATTTTGCATTGTAAGCTTGCTGGTGAGAGCTCTGTTGACACTAACTTCCTATTTTTCATCTTGACTAATTGTATTTAACGGCCTGCCCTGTTACATGTAATTTACTGTACTTGTAAAAGCACAGGGATTGACTGGGTTAGTTTTCTGAGCAATACTTTTGATTGTCTTTAATTTAATGGGCCAAGTAGAAACAAACTGCTCATATGAATTCTTTATTGCTATTGTCATTGCATACAAATTACGAGATTGCTTATAGGGAATAACAGTTACTTGTCTGTGAGATGAACATTAAGTAAAAATAACAACCAGGCTGAAATAGGTATTGCATAACTCTCACACACACACTCACACACACCCCAAAGCACACAGAACATAAAATCCTTCTCTCCATTTTCACAAAGTGTTGTGTGGAAAGTCCTGCCTAGTGGTTAGAGCTAAGGTCTGGAAAAAGAAGCAAGCGGATGGTGAGGAGTTTCGATCAGGAACAAGCAAGCCACAAGCAAAGTCTTTCCATGGCTTTTCCAGTCAGCTGGCCCTTGTCTGTTCTGTTACATGGGATTATTCCTCCCCAGATGCAGGACCTTGCATTTGCATTTGTTCAACATCATGAGGTTCCCATTGCCATGTTTCTCTCTCTGAATGGCAGCTGTGCCTTCTAGCATATTTTCCAGTCCCTTTKACTTGGTGTTGTACGTGAACTTGCTGATGATTTCCTCTACCCCAGTGTTCAGGTCTTTAATGATGATGATAAACAGTATTTGCCCCAGTATCAATCCGTAAAGGATGCCAAAATAAGGATCTACCACATCAACTTTGTACTTCGGATCACAACACTCTGAGCCTGATGATCCAGCTTTCCATCCACCTTATTGTTCATCTCAGTTGTGTAGCAAGCTGAGATACCATAGGTGCTCCTCCCAGACAGCCATGGAAGAAACTAGGCATGAAAAGGGAATTCCAGAAAGAGGCACCAGGCTGCCCTCATGCTGTTGGGTGGCCAGAGACACAATTAAATGTGGAGAAAACATCACTACCAGACTGGATCTGTGCAACACCCCTCCTGAAATGGTAGACTGCTGCAGATAAAACCAAGGTGCCTTTCCTGGAAGTAATTTAGGTCTAAAAGCAATTTAATTATAAYCAACTGATCATAGTAGTGAGGGAACATACCATATTGCTTCTGGATATAAGCAGGAAAGTCTGCTTAATGCTACACTTTCTGACTCTCCAGACCTTTCAGCACCACCTCAGGAATGTCTGCCCATCTTAATCCCCTTTCCATTGCACATTACCGACATGCTCTTCTCAGATTACTAGCTGCAAGGTTTTGGTATGCTTCCTAAAGGACTAGTTAAATAGCGCTCACGRCACCATGTCAAACTGAAAGCTCTTGGGTGAATGGTGGCAGAATGAGATTCTGGTCTGATTTTGGATCTGAGTTGCTGCACAGTGAACATTAATCCAAGGGATTCACAGAACTGACTCCCAAAACCAGTGGAAAATTGTTAATCTACTGTCTCTGAACATTTTTTTCTGTAGATACGGCCATATTCTGGAGAAATTTAGTAATTTAGAACATTCTGTATATGTGTGCCTCAAAGATTATACGTTTTTATGAACAATTTTAGAAAGAGGGAGCTTATATGTCTTTCCGAGGTGGATCTTAGCTGCAACATTCCACATGCAGAGTTGTTTGSACCTATGTCTTTAAGTGAAATATGAAACAATAATAATAATGATCAATAACATTTGGGATTTCACTGTATTTCTCAAAAAAGTTAATAAATTTAAGTGAAAGTAAAGGACTTATCCCAATTTTTCCATTCAAGTGTGCTTCTATTTTTCCTTTTTCTGTGCGCAAAAATTAAAGGAGTCTAATAGTGCACAAAAAGTCTGGTGCAAAACACTGAAACCTAATTAAAAGCATGTCTTTCATAGACTGGTCAGAAAGCAATCGGTTTATGTCATCAAAACGATTTGCATGACAATGGTCTTCTACTGCTATTGTCTCATGCCAGAAATTTTTTTTGATCATCTGAATCACTCCACAGCAGCAGCTATGGGATTCCATTTTCATTAATTAAAACTGATCTATACCCTGTAGTCCAGTTTATTTGACAAGTAGTTTTAGTGAAATATCAGGAGCATAATCTCATAATCTCTCTCGAGTAGCTTTCTTTTTTTTTCTTTTTTTTTTAATGAGAATTTACAGCACCGGTGGTCTTCTCAGGTAACTCCTAATACATGAAAGCTTTCATGTGACTTTTACTGATTATTTCCACTCATTAATATTGCTGGATATGCTCCTTTGTAAAATAATTTCCTATTTCTATGTACCTAAAATGACACACGTCTCTGAAATACACACGCATTTCATACATCACCCTACATTCCACTCTTTTAGATATATTTGTTATATTTAACTGATTGCCTTTCTCTTTGTAAGATGATTTCTTCCCCTTTTACTTTCTTAAAAGATGTTGTATACAGCATGTATAGCGTCTGTGCATTTTACTTAAAGGAGTGGAGTGCTTTAGACACTTGTTCTAGTAACTGGGACACACAGGAGACTGGACACAGACAGAATGTGTTTTAAAGTGCACATGCAACATCAAGCCCTTTTACTAGATGCCTTTGTTTGYCTGGGATCAGAAAGCCCAAAATAATATGAAAACTTCACTGTCATTTCCCTTCTTGCTTCATTTGATCTGTAGCATCTTCTTACCAGTTGAACAGAGAGTTCAATTTTAGAAAGATGGGTTTGTGCTTCATCATTTAAAATATGTGCAAAACTTTCCAAAGGATACTTAAACAAAAGAAAATACGTTCTATAGGGCTCTACATCGCAATGGGATCTGCAGACAGCATTCATATATTATCGCAAGTGAGGCAGGATTAGACAGTTGCTGAAAAAGCTTGACTTTATCATTGCTTTCATTTATTTTGGCCTTAGTCTCCATCAAATATTTCGCATTATGAGGAACTGTAACAGTGTTCTAAGAAAATAAACTAATGACTTCATCATAGATGTATCTGATGGTTCATCAAAACCTTGGTTCATACAAAAATCAAGCCAGAGCATTGTACTAACGTAGTTTATTTTTCTTCTGTATGTTGTGCATAATAACAGCAWCTTCCCAAACTTGCCAGCTGTTCCTGTTCAGCATCCGCCTCCGACTGTTTGCATAACACACCCATGTCCCCCCAGCTTCGCATGCTCAGTTTCCTTCCAGAATAAACAGGGGCAAGTTTTACTTGCCTGAATCTTCCTGTCAAGACCAGTATATAAATTCAGTGGGATAGTGGCAAGGGGCTCGATCCAGTGCACCACAAACAGAAGTGCCCTGCTGAGAAGAGGTTGGGCAGGCCACTGGAGGGGAGTAATTTCAGGGCTGGGTTCTTCTAYACCTTCTTCTATATGGCTCACATTAGCAGGCCTATGGGCAATGCCCAGTTGTACCTGCTGACTCCATGGCATGGAAAGGTCATGGTGRGATGCAGGGTTGAAATCTGCCTCCTCTTCTGTGCATTGGCAGCTTCCCTGCCCCAGCAACGCTCAGGAAATAACAGCAGGGTCGGACTAACAATCTTGTACAAAATTGAATGATGTTTTGTGCAGTGCAAGCCTGAATACGTAGGGCAAATCTATATGGACACGTGCATTCACAGACACGCTTTAAACAGGCTGAAGGGAAGTAAATCCAATACAGGACTTACACTGCTTTCTCTCAGCTGAGCCTATTAACTCAGGCACAGTGTGGCATTTGCAGCACTTTACAGCACCAGACCCATGAGTTCATATATGGCCAGACTGAAGCATGAGCAAAGAGCTAGTTTTTTTGCCCCCATGGAAGCACACATATCCATGTATGACCGAAGGGTCAGGCACAGACAGTAACAAATACTCTGATAGAAGCTACACTCAAACYGAATGATGACACAGAGAACATGCATTAATGACATAAAGACAATGAGCAAATGAAGGGTCTTTAGAAGGAAGAAAATGGGAGATATAATTATCCAAATTTTATATGGCTTTTTATTTTCAAATTCTTCCTCAGGGGTGATAAAATCCAGCAAAGTTTATGAAAAGGAGAAAAACATGGATTTTCTGAACTTCTTTCCTTATCATTTTGCAAAACAGCATGAAGTGGCAAAATAATTTTTCTCATTTCAGATTGCTATTTTTYAGGGAAAAAATAGCGAAATAGCTGAAAACGTCGACCAAATACATTTAATACATAGGAGCAGTCATTGAAATACAACGCAAACTCTGCCTGCCTGGCACTACAGAGGGGATGGTCATGTTGACCAATGTTGTGTTGAGTATTAGTCACATCAGCAAGCTCAATCTTTTAGCGAGAGAAAGTAGTAAGAAAGGAAGATAATGGATTTGCTTCAAGGAGTTGGCATGGCTAAGCAGATATCATGATATCACATCAAGATATCATGTCTGGGGCAGAGTGCATGTGCTTCTTGATAGTAGTATATAACTGATAGATCTGGACTGAGATCAGATGTATACAAYTAAAGTTCTAAGGCAGACCCAGAAGCTCTCAAGATGCTTCAGAAATCATCTAAAATGCCTGAAACACTCAAATTCTTAAATCCTACCATTCCATCTGCAGCAGAAAGATAACCCTCTCTTGACCATTTTTTTGGCCTTCTCCCTCCTGGAATGAAACAAGGAACTAAGATGAGGAACAAGAAATCAAGCTTAGATGAGACCTCTGCCCTGCTGTCTGYTCGGTCAAAGGTGATAGTCGTAGGGTATTGATGAGCGTGGCACTGCATAGTTATTTTGGCCCATCATCATGAGCAATTCAAAAACAGTTTCTTTAAAGCAAGATAGTTCATGTCATTCAGTAACATTCTCGTCAACAGGTATGGAGATCCAGAATGTTTTACAGTCCTAGGACCTGGGGGCACTTTCTGGGTAGTTACTGTGTGTCTTCCTATTGCAGGCAGCGTAAYAAGCGATCCTTTCCAAGATTATGAAATTGTTGCCTTAAAGCACATATCTTTTGTTTCTTCCTTCCCCACCTATCTCCCATGTCTGTTGGAAAGTTGTTCCTGAACTGAACTGTACTGATGGTTGGATAGTTTCTGTTCTCCAGCCTCAAACCATTTGTGAACAGCATATACTCACATGGTACTGTGCCTATTTTAGTCTTCAACCTCAATAATTGCTTTCTTCACCAGTCCCTATGCTCTAATGCGATGGTAAAACTTACCTTTTTGTCTGCCAATCTACTGCCTGATTAATATTGTTTTGTGTTAGATTGTTGGAATTTCTATCTTTCTGTATGGGTCTGAGACTTGGAACCTGTACAAATTCAGACAAGATGACCTGAATTATTTAATTTGTGCTGCCTATGCTAGGTTTTGGGTATACACTAGCCTGACTTCATAGTAAACACTGTAGTCTAGCTCATTGGATCACCCACTGAAATTTCCTTGGATTCACTTGTTTGGGGTTGCACAAGTAGTAAAAGACCCAGAATCTTCAACAGCCTCCTTTAATGTGATAAAATAAGCCTGGAGGCCAAAAGAACTGCTCTACAAGGTCCTTGAAATAGCTCCTTAAAGCTTATCATGCCAGTCCCTCTAGCTGGGAAATAAAGGCTTTGGTATAAGATGCATGGGATAAATTTTGACACTAACYTAATACTGCTGTAGCCTGAAATGAAGCACATAGTCTAGGTGGATAATAGACCACATCTCCCTCAGCTTTCACTTTGCTGGACTATGTAAGTCAAATTGTTTTAGCCTCATCTTCCCTGCTAGTTTCTCCAGATCATTGATTATAGTAGTAGTCTTCTTCTGTAAGAGTTTCAACTGAGTTAATTTTGAACCTGGGTGACCAGAACTGGTAATACTGGAGTCTTTGGCTCATGTTTTTTACAGACTGTTCCTTTCAACCTTCACTWAGAGTGTGTGCCATCAAACCTAATGGGACCTACATAGAGATGAAAYACTGTTAAACGAGGGCCAGATTGTTTAACACCAGTGATTTACATAAAATTCTTTACTTTGGAATATTAATTGCTAGATATAATCTGGATTTAATGGAACTGCCATACTCTCATGGAATCTCTCTTTTTTTCATTCATTATATAACCACATACACAAGACCATGAAGTGGTCTCTCCAAATCGTTTCTCTAAAGGAAAACATTGAGAGTGAGCAGTTTGATTTGTCTTTCTGCATAATATCCTCTCCAAGACGCACACATAAAATAGCAATATTTTAGGAAAAAAAACAAGAAAATTAATTAAAAAAAGACTAAACCCAAAGGAGAATCTTAGRAAAGAGGGGACAACAGAAGTGGGAAAACAGTAAGGCTCTTTTCTCTGGGCAGGCCACGGAAATGCAAGGAAAGAGTTCATGGAATTGAAACTTTGCTTCTAGAGGTAGTTTCCATGAGAAAACTTGTAGAGCCATGAAAACTGAGCAAGCTAGGAAAGATTCAGGCATWCTTAAATTTTCCCAGCTCCAAGGTAGCAACTTGCTACTAACAATTGCAAGCTCTCTGAGAAAYATTTTGGCTTTGGAAAATAACTTGGTGTCAACTTGTCTGTGGAACAATTCCAAGTGCTGTGTAAGTGCAATAAATTCACATTTCACTACTCTCATTCAMACACAATGGAGTATGTTTCAGTCACTATAACATGATGTTACACCCCAAWGTCTTAGTGATTTTTGAAGTGATTGCAGGAATATAAATCCTGAAACCATTTTTTCCCTCTCTTCCACACTGGGAGATATAATACTGACYTAGGTAGCTGCATGCAAGAGTTCAATGACCAGTTCAGGCATAGGCTTCTTACCAGTAAGTTTCTCCAATTATGTCTGTAAAAATGACCACTAGTATGGATTATTTAACGTTCCTTTCCCTTAAGGAGCTTGGARAAACTCTTGGGGCATGAAGAAGCAGAGGTGAATGTGGGGACACATGGAGACTGTGGTGTGTGAGAGCTTGCTGTGGCTCCAGCAACATCTCTTGGGCCTCAAGGCACTCTCCTGCCCTTTTCTGGGGTTCTTCAGTAGCTAGCCACCAATGTCTCCAATGGTTGATGGATGCCCAGATGCTGAGACAGCACAGGAAGGTAATTGCTGGGGCTAGGTCAGACAGGTAGGCAATGGGACAAATAGGAGCTGGAATAGAGTAGCAAAGTCCAGGGTATAAGGTCCACCAGTGGACAGGAACACGCCTGAAGCCACCTTGGTAGGGAGATGTCATCTGTACCAAGGGGAAAGGATGTCTGCAGCTGTRTTTTTAAACATTTTTTAATTAGGACCAATAATCTTTTATTCTCCCTGCTTGCAAGTCACAATGAAGAGCCRTAACTCAGCCCTAACTTGTCCACAATAACACAAACCACGTCTCTGCATTGCCAGCAGAGACTTTGTAATACATGTTCACCAGCATGGTTACCTTATCTCTCCCCATTAAGTGAGTGGGCAGATGGGCCAAGGTGATAAGCAGGCAACACAAATTGCTCCTTGTTCTCTCAAACTTGGTGAGTCCTAAGTCAGTCTCAGGTACCCAAGAAGACACATCCCTTTACCTTTGACAGAGGCATCTTGCAGGGTTCGTGCACTGGGACCAAGTGCCAGGCCATAGCTCAGAGAGCAGTATTTTCATCCTTGCAAGCATACCTAGCAATGAATTACCTCCTCAGAGGAATGCTTTGGCCTCTAAAGCAATGTAATGTTTTCAAAATACTACTTGGTGGGAACCTTAATATATACATTAAACCTGTGGCACGTATAGTTAGGAGCACTAAGTGTCTTCAACTCCAGACACTCTGAACAGACRTGCCTTCACAAAAGGAGACAAGAACTCAGTTGCTGACAGCATTTCAAAAAGAATATGGCAAACAGAGACCAAATCAATTTAGCTATGGTTATGTGCCCAAGAGCTGCATGAAAATTAATTGAGTAAGCACTTAAATAGAGTCATAATAAGGTTTCTGCAACTCTTGGCCTAACAAAAATGTTTTTTTCAAGCATATAAGTTTGAAATAGTTACCAGCAGGTGCTGTTGTAGCTTTTGGTGCTGGCAGTAAGCTCCTGCGTGGAGTTGCTGTGCTGCTGGATACCTGTGTTGCAGTCTTGCTGCTCCCCTTGGGAACRTCTTTAGAAGGAGCAGCTGCTTTAGGAGCGGTCTGTTCTTCGTTTCCAAAACTGGAACCTGCAGGAGACCAAAATTCCGCTAATTATAACTTTATACAGAATGTGAACTGTGGTGTACGGACTGAGTTTGTATCAACAATTACTATCTGTAAAAACATATTCTGGTTGTAACTTGGGCTAAGTTACATAGGTTTTATCCAAAACAATGGTTATGCAGAAATAAATATTTCCAAACAACTTAAACACGAAGTTTTGGAGACTGTTAGAGTATGATTCCAATRCTAAATTAATACCTGCTTTAGGGCTCACCTCACAAAGGAATCTAGGTGCCAGGCTGAAATCAAGGTGTTTTTAAATGTGGAGTGGAGCAGTTTGGCACTTTGCAGTTACTCCAGGAGCCTCCCACACTCTCACTTGGGAGCTACTGACAGTTGGGGTAAGGGAAGACTGTCAGGGCTTGGTAGCACAAGGCACCAACTTCTGTCCAGCAAAGATTTCCTACAAACACTCCCTCAGATCGCATCGAGATGTTTGAATGGTAAGATGAATAATAATAATAAAATCTATCTTAACTCTCACATCCATTTCAATCATATTCTCACATTGCATCTTAGGTTGCCAAGGTTTCTGTTTTATATTGACCTCTCTGAAAATATCTAATGGGTTTTGTTTCCTTCTGCATTTGCCATCTAAGGAATAATCGTATCCCAGGCTCCTTGCAGATATAAGGAAAATATTCTTTTTTTTTAACATTTGAAAAAGGCAAAGTTGGAGTGTCTTCTTTATCTACTAAGCAGAAAGCCTTGAAGGAGCAAAAGGTTATAGCATGTTTGGACTTGAGCATTTGCAGAAGCCTGAAGTTTTTACTTAAAAAAAAATGAGCAGAAATAGTGGCAAAAAATACACAAGATGTCAGAAAAAGGCTATAACTTTCATTTCCATTGTTTTAAAAAGATATAATACAAGACTGTTTAGGCACTGCTTGCAGGGAAATCATAACTATATTAAAGTAATTGGCATGCCCAAGCCTCCAGTATTTTTATGTAAGGTTCTTAAATGTGTGCACAGAAGAAAAGGGGTTTTTGCCTTATTAAAAATCATTTAGAAAAAAAAAGTGCTGGTTGGAAAAGAAAATCCTCTTTTCTGATAAAGAAAGAATATACCTTCTGGCTCTGACAAAATAGCATTTAGTTCTCTCTGYCTTTAAGACTTTTTCTATACAGATCTTAATTTAAAGTACTATATCTGTAGTATACACGGATTTCTACGAATACATTTAACCTTTGTTCAAATAGTAAGCACAAGAGTCTACCCGTACTTTATGCAGGAACAGAAAAACCTCAAACACTTGTTGTCTTTACACTGCTGCACCCATAACCACCCTTAGCACATTAAACAGTTCTTTTGTATTGAAATCACAAGGATTTCTCACCTGTGTAACAAACATTAAAGATCATGTGCTGAACTATCTATCTGCTGAGAAAACACTGCTGACTTAGTAAAACTATGCCAGCAAAGAGTCTGGCCCAACCTGGCCCCATCTCCTCTGCAACAGTGCATGAGGACATATCCACCAGATGGTAGGGAGATTTTAAGGTTAAGGTTTTATGTTCATTTTAATCTGTTTGCATCATGCTCTAAACATATTCCACAGTTTTTGACATCAGCCCACCTAGCTGATTTGAGCTGTGCCACTTATAGACAAGCTTTTTGTTTCTTGGCTATTTGTTTAGAAGTTCACATTACAGAAACAGTAACATTGAGGAGGAAATTCTTATTATTATTCACAGAAAAATACAGTTCAAATGCTCTTTTATTAAAGCCTTATATGCCTATCCTTTATTCCCTATTGTGAAATCTATTATACAAAGAACATTTCAATTCAAAAACTTGGCTGAATGCCAAAATGGAAGCACTTCTCGTTTGAAGAATGAGTGTCAGGGGATGTTATATAATCTCTTACCAAAACAAAAAAAGCTTTTCTAGTTCTTTAACATAAAGTGCAGCAAGCTCTAAACACTTCTGCCCTCTATAACAAAGCCTAAGTGGTCTGCTAATTAAAGAAATGATTATAGGCTGAATGGAAAGCCTGAAAAATATRACCCAGTCAAACCTCCTGAATTAGAAATGCTCTATACCTAGAGAGAGCCAATTGTGCATCCCACATGCTGTGGGCTCACAACAGAAAAGAAGGTGAAAAAACACCTTTAGGAGAAAAAAAATCAAGAAAAAAATAATTTGGCTTTTCATCTTCTAATAAAAAATAGACTCTCTGGAAGATGAGCCAAATAGCAGTGTCAATGGATCCAAGAGTTGCTGAGATATGGTCAATATCTGAAGTAGGAGACAACATGTCTCACCTTGCTGTTCACTCAGAGATGGAATCAGGAGAGAGATGGTGTGGTACAACACTACACGCATGTATAGTATGACCTCAAAAGCACATGTGTCGTGCACCTATGGTTATCACTACAGCAGAGTCTGATACCACAGGACCAGAGCAAGGTGAGATCGACCTTGTTACAGACGGTGCTGGATTCCACTTTTCTTTACAAATAGCATTCAAAACAGAAATGAAACTAAAGATCCAAGGAAACGCATATCCTTCATGAGCTGAGAGGAAAAGAAAGATTTTCATTTACTTAGACGAATTCACATCTTAGAGGAAAATCAGAAAGACTTATTCATCAGACGACAATTGTCAGTCAAGAGATTATCATGAGATTATCATGAGATAATGCCTTCCGTTAATATCTGCAATGGGTGAGTCACTAACATCAGCCCTCACATAATCTGTCTAGTTCTTATTTTTCAGTCAGAGCCTGTACAGAAGCACCAGACATGCAATGCTGTTTCCAGGTAATCATGTCTTCCCCTGTATTGTACCTCTTGCCTTCTACTCCTCTACTTTTGCATTTTATCTAAAACAGGAGGCTCCCTGCTTGCCTTTGAAGCACCTAGCAAGTCATTTGGGTTCTCCTACATAAAATACTCTACATTTTTGCAGACTCTGCTATATGCAGTGCAACATTGTCAACTTTGCAGGAAGAGTATTTAATAGCCTATTAATGATTCACTGAAGCTAAAGGTCTTCAGCTTCACTTTTATCACCTCCTCACTGTGAACCCAAAGGCATCCTACTTCTTTGCCTCTGAAAAAATATAGAGAAGAGAGGATTTTTGAAAATTTGCAAGTACTTCAGAGAGTCCCAGCTGTACCCACTCCTCCCATACCGTGTTACGCCCGTATAATGTCCTAAAGACATAGAGAAGTCAGGGCTGACAACATATTGTAGGCTCCATGTTCAGAGAAAGCCATGACCAAAATCCCACCAGTTCTCAGATGTTTTGAGCCACCCTCTCTCTGCATGTGCCACACTCCTTTCCTTCTTGTAGCACCATCTGGTGCTACACTGCAGCACTCGCTTTGGGGGCTACTTGCTCTCAGAAGATGATGGCTCGCCTGTACATACTGCTAGTAGGAACCATTACTATTTTGGAATTATTTATAAAATGAACATTAAAGAAAACGCCTTGAAATATGATATTACATATCATCRGAAAGCCAGCAAGAGCATGGATCASGGGGAAATTCTATGTTTGATTAGATCTGAATTAATGTTGCATCCATGCTGCTAAGGCAGGTCTTGCTTTGAGAACAGACGGTGATTGAAAGGCTGTGTTTTGGAGATGTGAGCAGGAAATTTCTATCTCAGAATTCACACCTTGGGGTCTGCCTAAAGACTGGCTAGCCGTGACGACAACAGCTTTCCCTGCTTGTGCTTCACAGCACTAAAGGCTCCTTCTGTTGGAGAACTTGGGTCCTTTCTAAAAAAACAAGCTTGTCTGACAAAGCTTACAGTTCTCTGTTTTGCTGAGAAATAGACCCCAAAAGAGTATTAAAATGAGAGTGTGACTGCTTCTGTGGCTCCCTGTCTTGTGAGCTGCTGAGTGAGGCTTTGTGAAAGGCTGTGAGATTCCAGCTCATCATAGCAGGTCAAGCATTAACTGTTCTGGCAGCGGCTCTGGAGTTGTTAGCTCCCCACTGCAGCTGTAATCACACCAGAGACACTGAGAACATGTTTGCATCACGAATGTTCACTGAAGCACAAACACTTACCCCGAGTAATAGCAAGCCCTTTCCATCTTAAAGATCCTTAGACGCTACTTGACGCCAAGTTAAATAACAAGGAAGGTATGTCTAGTTGTTACAACAGTGATCCCACTTAGCATTTGCAAAGCACTTCCCAGGCTCAGAACTCAACAAGCTTTAAGAACKAGGAAAGCACAAAGGGGCTGAGCCATGCTCCAAGTTCACATAGCGAGGGGATGGCAGAGATGGACAGTGAAAGCAAGGTGTATTCCTTATTTGTGATTTTTCACCCATAAAATGAGAGGCATTTTAACAGATTATTGACAAGATATGCAGCCTGACAACTGTACTTTTCATTTCATTATTTTAGCAGTTAGTGTTTTGAAGTTCAGCATTATGTATTTCAATATAATGCTTCACTATGTTATTACCATGTCATGACATTAGACTAAATTCGCAGCCAGCTAATTGGTTATTTTGCCTTTGCTGAGAGCCAGCGCCTGACATTTCCCAATACACAAAGCCAAGAGCAAGAGATCAGGAATAAACTGGTGGCAGGTTTCTTATCTGTCCAGAACAAGGRGAGGCATAAGGATTGATATTCAGAGATCGCTTAGACCTAGCTTATTTGCTTGAGAGTCCTTTTTCCCATKATGTTTTTTCAGCTCAAACAAAGTTGTTTTAGCAACAACCTTCCTTACCATAGTTATTTTAGAGGAAATTTGTGCTTGCACATGTCTTTACAAAGGGAGCATTTTGTGAAGACCTAGCATTCAAAACAGAAGCTTGAATTCTGAACTTAATCCTGACCAAAGCAAAGAGGCAAATCTGCAGCACTGGGTAGCACTGGAGTCAGCTCTCCAGGCTTCACATCGCTTTCAGTCCCGCCACTGGAGCCAACTCCCTCTGCAACAGGCCCGTTTGCCCTCAACGGAGGGAGACAGTGCCTCTGGAGCACTCCTCCACCAGCTGTGTTGGGGCTAACTTTTTCCCTCCTTGGCTAGGAATAGCCTAGAGCACCACTTGGATGGAAATGGCTCATGTGCACTGTGCTCTATAAAGTGGAGTGAAGCAGAGAAATATGACAAATTAATACAAAATATTAATATAAAATATTAATATAAAAGTTCATAAAAGTTTTATTTTAAAATATTAATATAAAAGTTTTGCTTACATGAATAAATATTTATCCTTCGTTTTATTCTTTCATCATAAATATGTACAAGTGTTCATGTGACAGAAGGCAAAAGAATGGTATTTCATATCTGCACTGGTTTGTGTGGGTCGACTTTTACAGCTGCCAGTCTGCAGGAAYGTTGTAGAAACAATGAAGCTTGGTGGCACTTCTATAATTAATACAGTATAAACAAACAAAACTGACAATCTAATTCTGCATATTCACATAGAGTCAAACCTCCTTCTTTTACTGATTTCAATGTTCCTGAGACATCGTGTTCTCGAAGTCTAGACTAATTTATGTAGCATGGGCCCATCTTCAGTGTCCTTCATACATAATAGATAGTAGAAATATAGCCTGCTGCTGATGCATCTGCTTGTATCAATATTAACTTATTCATCTCATCTCATCAATTAAAATATATATTTAGGGGCCAGTTAAATGGATTTCTTACTTGAGTGGAGTTACATGCTGCTCCCTATCTAAGTTATACAAGCTTCATYGAGCAAGGTGAAAATTACACCACGAAGTAAAGTTTCTGTATGTATTAGTAGGATTTGCAGACAACTTCCTGACTGTGCCACGCTCTGGGTCATATAATACACTTTATTTGGGATCTTGTGAAATTTTAAAACTGTACCAACCAAGGTGAGCATTTTATTATGTAGTAAGATTTTGATGTATGTTAGTGATAGCTTTGCCTATCACTGGCTGATTATACAGCTGCTTGGCTACTTCAGCTCATTTATGTAACTGGCTAATTAAAGCCCCATAGAGTATAAATTAAATGTAACAGTATTTTGCTAGTCAATCATGATATTTGTCTGAAAGGGTAACATAAGGTTATAGAAATCTTGTCAAAGATATCTGGAATACACAGAGACTTTTAAAATGGGCCTGAGACATCACTGCATATTTGCCTTCTGAAAGGCCTTGGCACTACTTGGAGCCGCATTGTCAAAGGTGAAGCATCCAGAATAACAAGGCCATTTAAGCCCAAATCCTTCTTGTAAACTTCTTCTTGTTCAGCGTACAGATCTGATTACAGTGGCAAGAAGCATCCCGGGTTGCTAATACCTTGCTGAAGTACCTCATGGCAAGCTGAGGAGCAGACCTGGGGTATAGGTGGGGAAATGTTTGCTTCTGTAATTGAGAAGAAAGAAATGTATCTGCTATAAGCTTCTCCTATACATATGGATGAAAGTTTCTAACACATCAGATCAGAGTATCCTTATCTTGTTATACACCCACTTTTATAATCACTTAAGTCTATCAATTAGTTGTAGGAAGGGCTRGTCCGTAACACCCAATGTACATATGAAGGCAGGCCAAGTACTCATAATGTGTGTGGAAGCTCTACTCCCTGACACAAGTTAAGAAGAGTATATTACATATTAATTAAACATTTAAATTGCTTGCAGCAGGTTCATTTTGGAAGAGAGAACAAGTAGCTATATCCAAACAACAAAATTAAAACAATCCTCTGTTTAGTAAGTTTACTGAAATTAACTGTTAATGAAGGGTAAATTTGTAAGAAATACTGTATTTGAACCCAGTGAGGGCAACTGAAGTGCTGTCTACAGTGCAAACGAAGTTAGAATACAGATGAGACTGCTAGAAAAAATCCTGCTCCCTACAACTAAGGAAAAAGCACATGCTTTCCAGGATAGTGCTCTAGTTTAACTCCAGATACATGTTTGGTGGTCAGTCATATACACAGGAGATACATATACAGAAGGAAGAAGAGATGGACGAATACAGACTCAGGGCCACTTCCCCCTCTAATCATTCAGCAGATGAGTCCTCCATGCCTCATCAGGTCCCAGGCTCTGCAGAGCTCTCAGTGCAGCACTAAGCATTGACAGCATTTTTGCCAAGGATCCATCTATGCTCCAATGACCTCAGTTGCCAGAATTACCCCTGGGAAAATTCTACCCAAAAGTTAGAATAACCATAAAGAAAATGTAGATAACACCTATTTTCCATGGCACTAACACATTAATGACATGTATTAACCTATTCAGAGTGGAATTTTCTTGGGTGTAGGAACATTTTCGTAGGACTTCAGTCCTGACATCCACATTTCTGCACACACCAGATCTGTAACACAACTTGTGCTCATGACCATCTGCTCCAGTGGCACCATGCCTACTTTTAAACTGGCATGCCAGTTCTAACAGGGCACAAGCACCCATAAAAGATAGGATTAGAAGTGACATCTGCTCAGCAAGAAGTTCCTCCTGATGACAAGAAGTGCCAAATTAGAATCACATGCTCTATTACAAGGAATGACATCTGTTGACACTTGTGGGCATCATACCATCAACAAATGCCTCTTTCCTGGAACTGCTGCTTCTAATTTACTTGAGCACTGGCCTGGAGTGCCACACTTAAAGGCATGTAATCCTTGGTACAACTGTTAATGATATTCCAATAGTGTTAATGAATTTCCAACAGCTTCAGCAATCTATACTGGATGCCACAACTCACAGACTAGGAGAGGTTAAGTAATGCCCTAACAACTGTCAGTGCTTAAGGTCATGTGTCAACCAGTTTTGCTGCTCCCTGTCAACCCACAACAATGTGCATGCTACAACTTAGGTGGAATTCTGCTAGATCAAAGAGTTAGTAAATGTGTAGGTCTCCTTCCTTGGTATGATGATGCTTTCAGAATATGCAATATAGGCTAAGGAGAGGAGAGGCTATACCAAAACCTCAAGGATGGCAGAGCCCTAGAGGGCCTCCAGTTAGTCACTAATTAATTGCATTTTAAGAGCCCAGGCACAGATCCTCAAAGCTGCTTAAGAACTTAACTCCTATTTCATTTCACATTCAAATTCAAATCACACTACTTATTCTTAACCATCATCTCAGCCCTGAAGGAGATTCAAACCAACAGATGTCTCCATTTCAGAGTTTTAAGTCCCACAAGTAGCTATGCAGAACCTCCCATGAAGGCTGAGCAACACTTATTTAGAGAAGAAAGGTGGAAACCAGGCACCAAAGTTGCAGAGTGCTACAGAGACAGGTAGGAAGGCATTTAAGCTGTTCAGAGCAGCCATTTGATGTGCTTAGACCATGTCTATCCTCTTGGATGACATGGTTTTTAAGGAAAATCTCTACCCACCTTTCACAGAACAGCTTGGATAAGCCCAACCAAGGAGACTGTCACACCCAGTGGCTGTAGCTATCCATCCACTGTGCTCTAGTGGATGAGGAAAGAGAATAAGCAGGAGAAAGACTGACACTGTGATGTGAAGACATAAACGAAACACCTTGTGGCAGCCTCTGGGGTTCTGATTCCCAGCACTGTGAATGCCTTTCCCCCATGCCACTGAGATGGAGAGCACAGAAACAGTGGTGAAGTCCTGAACCAGACACCCGCAGGACCGTCGCCTACTTCTTTGGTGTTATCAAGCACCAGCTGGGCAACTAGGGTAGCTGGTAGAGGGACCTTCGTCGTCTGTGTCTGAGGATCTGCCTGACTCTTGGTGGGAAATGCAAGGGGCAAGACTGAGTGCTTGCAAGTCAGGCAAAGCAGCGTGGGAAGATGTGAGACCCTCTAGCTCATCGAAGAGTTATCCTTCCATCTTCCCTTTGGCAGCAGAGGGGTGACTGGGCCCTAATGTCACCTGAGACCAAGGCGGGTTCAGGGCTGACAACTCTCCCCCGCCCTTGCAGGCCACAGATCACTGTGGCACATGGAACAGGGCTGCACAGCTACTTCTGTGGCTTTTAGAAAACTGGAATGAGGACATAGCTCTCTGACGTATCTTAAACATAATGTTTACTCCTCCCCATGCCAGGAACAGCAAGAGTTTCTAGGGTGGGCACATATTCCCACCCCTTCCTCCCCAACATATTCTTTCTTCGCCAGTAGAGGTAAGTGCAAATGAGAGTGCGTCAGACCACTAGATGTTGTCAAACTTTTTGGGTTCATGGACTCTTAAATTTTTCTACTGCAGTTGGAGATCTTTTGAGAAATGYCACATATGTTTATTTCTCTATAGCTTTTTCCAACTAACTTTCATGGATTTTTTTTTGAAGTAATGCATAATGTGCATTATGCTGCTCTTTTCTGTCCCCATCTACATACGTATTTTGTGGCTATTTTGAATGTCATATAGGATAAAATCTCTAGTAAAAYAGAAATCTGATAAAAATCTTTGTGTACTCCAAGTTTCAACAATCAGGAAATGTGTTTCAGTGGAAGGCTTTATTTCTTCACATGCATTGGATATTTTGCCTTTTAAATCTCCAAAAGCAAGCTTGACTTGCAGAACTCTGCTAATTAAAACGTGTTTTTCCCACAAAACACCCTAACTGCATTAAGGGAAGAAAGTTTTGATATAATAAATATTAGGAGGAGCCTGGAAGTAAAACTGTAATTTAAAAACACCTGGAGAGAGAAAAACACAAGCAAAATAGTATTGTCTGTGAGGAGAAAGTATACATTTTCAGTGTGACCTGTTTAAAATTTGCCCCATCCTCTGTTTGCTAAAAACAATGCCTTTAATAGAGGATTTTGAGCAATATTCAGTTATTTTACAAATCAGCAGTGATAAATGCTGTGACCCAGTGAGCCAGTTAAATAAACTTTACACAGTGTTTTAGCTATGATTACACTTCTATGAACTAAAATGATCTAAAACAGCTGGTGCATAATATTTTGCAGAGACTAGGTGTTTAATTCCATTTATTTTCTCAAAAATGATAGTTCTTAGAAGTATTTAAAGTAAAAATTATGTTGAAAGCCACAGAAGTTAAATAGAAGATGTAGATTTTCAAAAGCTACCAGTGAGTTTATAGACAAAATTATTTAACTTTTTCTACTTGCCAAAGGATCAAGCAATTTGTCCATTCAATCCTTTTGTAGTTCTTTTTTTTTTTTCCTTCCTACTTGAATTTTGTGGATTGGTATCTAGCAGTATTCAAGTTAGTAGCTTCTCTTTCTTAGAATAGATGGTGCTAATATGTAAAGTAACGTAAGATCATTTAATTGAAACATGCAGAAGTGATTTCCACAGAGTAATGGTCAAAACGGCAGATCCTGAAAAAGAACAGTGGGAGTGGGAATAATAAACAAAGAATTCTAATTTCTAAATCCAAGCTTTAAATGATGACTATACACCACTATTATACACCAATAATATAAATGATGRCATCACATTATCATTTGGGCTCTAGACATACATTGCTGGTTTTGGAAATGTGAAAGGTGCCAGTCTGATTACTCAGAAGATTGAAAGCTACCRTTCAGAGAATAAATGCAGCGTGGGTATCCAAGCATGCAATTCCTCGTATGACCACCATGCCAAAAAGCTTTTTCCAGGTGCACTGGTTTCAGGGAGGCTTTCATGTTACATCAGTGCACCAGGATACGTCATTGTACCTGCTATTTTTATATTGATACTCTACTTACTCTTAAATCAAAGGCTATTGAATTACAGATAGATATTTTAGGGTGCCAGAGAGGATGTGTGGGCAGAATTCTTACTTCAAGAGCCTAATGAATACAGCTGAGGAGCACTGGCAATATGATCACAGTTTTCTGGAATAGAACTAGCTGCTGGGATTGAAATCAAACAAAAACAGTTACAAAAAGGTCATTAAACCTTTCCTGTTCTTCTGCAGCTATGGACTGGAYGTGCAACTGCTTCATCTACTAGGCGCCTTTGATGTGCTATAATACCATGACATGGAGATAAACACGTTTTTAGATCTGGATGTTGATTACTAAAATCACTGGTAAACTGGATAAAGGAAATGCCATTCTAGAAAAAAATACGTTTGTATGTAAAAGACACCTCTGTTCTATTCCAACAAGTATTCAACTCCAGTAATTTAATGATTCTTTCAAGCCAGAAAGCCCAGCCAGCCGCTGTGAACACTCCTATGCAGGGCATCCTCATTCTTTTGTGTCAGAACAGTACGTGAAGGGTAATGGCCWCTCTGAAAATAACATAGATGGTGTTTTAGTCACAACAATGAGTTAATCTGCTAGGATACTGTCAGGTGCAGACAAGCCAGCACTCACACACACTAGCAGATCTCTTTTATCTTGAGGACTAAATTTTCTTTTTCAAAATTCAGATTCGGTAGGACAGAATATTCATGGTTTGTCAGGAACTGACGATGTTTATCACATCTTTTCAATAGCACTAATGAAACCACTGCAAAGAAGTATGATTAAATGATATTTATTTGGAGGCCCCAAGTGCCCTTGAGCTGGGCTTTCCAATGATGCCGGTCCAAGATGCATGTCCCATCCAGGTCTTAGGTGGCAAACAAAGCTGCATGAGCTGCAAATGGCTTGAAGGTTGCAACCGTCCTACAGCAAATACAGAACTTGATCCATTCCAAGGTACCAAAGAAAAATACTCRGTAGTTCAAAAGACACTTTCTACATCTTTTTGTTTGTTTCAGCCACACTACATGCTGTRTATCCATCCAGAGGAGTGGAGATGGGTGGCCACGTGCCACCCTTTGAGTCTGCAATGGAGCCAGGGGCAGATCTCCCTTCCACATCCCTTCAAACAGCCTCTTTTCATGGTAACAGCCCCATTAGCAGGAGATAATGCAGCATCCTCTGAGGGGATGTTGAGGTTAACTTTAGCTCAGTTGGTTAGAGTGTGGTGCTGCTAATACCAAGGTTGCAGGTTCAATCCCTGTACAAGCTATTCATTTGAGGGTTGGACTAGACGACCTCTAGAGTCCCTTCCAACCTTACCATTCTATGATTCTATGCCCAGCTGTGGAAATGTGGTTGTCCAGCACTGGAGCTGGCCAGGAGGTCTGATGCTGGCCAATAGATGTTCTCTAGATATTTCTGCAGTCCCCCTTCAGCTCTGGTAAGAGATGGCAGTTCCTCTTGGGACTGATTGTCAGAAAATAACTACCATGCTTTAAACAAATCTGAATACCAAGTATTCAAGCTTTGCCATGAATACTGCTTAGTTAGCCATAAAGCACCCCAAAAATGCTATCTAAAAACAAGCCAGAACGTTACTTTTGTTTTTTGCTTTGTTTCAACAGCCCACAGTAAAATTGGAAACTCTGTGTTTCTCTGACTCCGGAATAGACAGCCAAGACTYTACATGAAGGATTAAGGTCATTTCAAATGAGGCAATGATTAGTAAGTAATAAATTGAACTTGGAACTATAGCTGTGAATTGTGACTTTTCATGTGTGCTGTCACAGCCAAACCYATTAGGACCCACTGGAACCATGTAGTGCTTACAGGCAAAGGTCTTTTAAGGATCTGGGTATTTGGCTAGATGTGGGGTTCAGATCTGAGAAGAGAAGGGGTTGCTTTTTGTAAAAAGTCTCTCCATTTGTGATTTATAAGATCATGTTTCTAAATCCATTGCTTTTAAAAAGTAAATTTCGGACATTACAGAGATGTTACATGCAGCCTTGCCATAACTTTTTTTTTTTCTTAATTAGGACATTTGCAGATAAATCGACTTGTTCATCTCTGGTATGTGAAAATTGAACTGCTGCATTAGGACTATCCTATTAATTTCACCTCTATATGAATCCTTCTGCAGTTAAAACCTTGATGGGACTACTTAAATGAAAGCTTTTTAATCATATACTTAATACACGAGTTATGAAAGTAGGAGAGCTTCTCACTCTGTACAATTTTAAATCTATTTTTTTTCAAAGATAACGAAAATTATTAACAAGATCAAGAAGGATGTGTTTGTGGGGAGTGTGTATGAGGGGGACGAATTACGTTAAGCAGACATAAGGTACAGCCGGAAGTGTTAACTGTAGTGTTTTATACCAACACAAATACTGTCCTTTTGCATTTTAGGTATGTTTAATTAACTGTGTCTGAGATTGTACAAGTGCAGAAATATTAACATAGAACCTAGTTTACTGGAAATTGTTTTTCCAGTTTGGAAAAGTGATTTCAATGTACTTCTCTTGCAGGAAAAGGTCCTCAGAGCCCCTGTGCTCTTGACATGGAGTTGGATAGCTCTTAGCATGAGTAGGGAAGCCTCAGGAGAGCCCAGGCAGCAGAGTCCTCTCGTAGGCTCTGCTGCACTGCTTTGCTGGCTCTGCAGTTCCCTCCTCCTCTTCGATGGTGGCACAGTCTGACAGTGCCATGTGTCCACTCCTCTCTGTGCATTCCCCACTATGATGATTTTACTGCAARCTTCATGTTCTTAGTGTGTATGTTGTTTTTTTCTAAAAAATTCCCAGCCCCTGARGGCAAACGGCTATGTGAAAAATCTCTGCTTCCTTCACTGTAAAAGAAACTTCTGGTCCTTTTTTACTAGCAGAGAAATGTAGCCTGGGAGCATTTCTAAGATCTTTCTTTTAAAGATATATTCTATTTTTTTAAAAAAGTGCTTATACACCGCTGCCACATCACAGTACTGYGATAACATGTGGGTTAAGGGTTCACTTGCTCTGAGAAGTGCTTAAAGGGCTCCTCTTCTCTCAGCTAAATATAAATAAAGATCTCAGGCCATCTGGGTCCTAACCCCTGACATTTAAATGCGTGGGTAGTAGCCCAGCTTTGCAATAGTGTTACTGAGGACTGCCCCTGAGTCGAAGAGGAGTCGAGACGGAGCAGGTTTCCTCCTGCAGAAAGTCCAGTATTGGTTAAAACTCTATTTATTTTCTTTGTAGGGCCCGGGGGGACAACAACATGCACCAAGCCTGTCTGCATCTCCCTCCAAACTTGCAAAGGCACGTGGATGCAGAAGGAAGTGGAAGCCATCACTAAGGTTCTTTGCAAAAAGGATGTGACTCCTTTCTGTACCAAAATTAGAAAATGTATGTATAAGACTAGCACTGAGAAGTAATACAGGTACCTTTTACTGTACCTGTTAAAATTCTGGTAGCCAGCACAGAGTCACACAAGTGTGCACAAGTGTTTAACATTTTTTGGAGAGAATAGGGGGAGAGAAAGAGTAACTATTCACAGTACTTGAATTCTCCAAATGGCCCTCAAGGAAGACTCTTACAGCCCTACATCCCATATCTGCAGCTCTGCCTGGAAGTGAGGGAAGGATGCAGGCTCATGACAAGGGCTCACCGTGAAAGTAAACTACAACAGATTGGCCAAGAGAAGGCAAACCTGCAGCTCATCTTTGTCACCTTGGTTGTGTGCTTGAGACCTGTGACAGTAGGTCAAGAATTTGACGTAAATGAAGATGCTGCTGTTTTCAGCTGGTGCTCCCTACTAAGTTTCTTTTCCCTGGAGAGGGAGTAGAGAGACTAGAGCACCACCACTACAGCTTATGTTCTGTAGTCACTGCTACAAGGTTTCTTCAGTGGGATTCAGACAACAGTGTATTTGCTGTCAAAATTTATCTTCTCACTGAAAAATTGCTTTCATTTGTGCCCGAGCAATTCTGCTAAATGTGARAAATCTTTGGTAAAAGCCACCACCAATCAAGCTGCTAGCACTTGTGGTGCAGCACAACTTGTGGTGCAATGTCACACTAGTAATTCATTAATGAAACCCACCTTTATCTTGACAGTTTTCATTTTTAAACAGTGCGGTAACTGCTGCTGTTTGCCTACAGGAGGAAAGATGTGCCAAACAATGAGTAATTCATCAGTTTAAATAGGCAGGGAATAAATTGTATTTTAAAATATTTATAAAATGTTACTGGGGTATATTTAGAAATTCTCAGAGCAAAGTATCTATAAAATTATACTCATGCTAGAAGTGGATAAAAAATAACATTCTATTATATGTATACATATACATATCTGTACCTACATGCTGTTTGTTTAAAATCATGGGAAAGTCTGAAAATTAAAATAATTCACACAAGATATTATATATATAAGAMAGAATAGGAGTGCTAGGTCTGTGCTGTACTATTCCATATATTCATTCCCCTAATAAACAATCTTGAGCTTATTCTAGTATTATTTTWGCAGAAAGAGATGGAGAGGGATGTGTGGGAGCTGTCAGAGTAAGTTTTCAGGTGGAATCTGAGACTCTGAGACAGCTGGCAGAACAACAGTGAAAACTGTCTTTCCTTTGCATAATCAATCACGAGTCCAAGCTACGAAATCTCCATTTTCTGACCTATATTTCTCAAACCACATGCTGCTTCCCTAAAAGTGAAGCTGCTAATGGGTTCCCTCTGGGTGGGGGGCATTTACACTACACAYGGGATACTTTTCACGTTACAAAAAACAGATGCTTGACATACGAACGACCTCCAACATGCTAAGCACGGACAACCATATATTACTGCAGTAGAGTAGACCTTCACTGAAAAAGCTTTGAGTGTGAAAGTAACAGGTTGRGCTTCTTCTCCCAGGGCTGAGCTGAAGTTAGGATAAGAAGCGGACTATCACTGYTAATTGAAGAGTTTACTGTGCTCTGTTTTCTCTAAAAAATACTAGGCCATTTCAGAGTCCATCAAATAATCAGATTAAGGCACTGCTCGGCCACTCACAGTCACTCTGGAAACACTTTTGAAAGGCAACAGAGTTACGGAGGAATCACATCCCCTTGATGTAAAGCAAACACAGCCTGGCCCAGCTCCATCCCGGCTGTGAAAGCCAGCAATTTCCTAGCAGCTTCCACGSTCATTGAGCTGCTAGTTCCTATAAAAGCTACATGAATGATGACCCTTCAAAGGTCCCCCACAAATGCAGTAAGAAGCAAAAAGTCCTTATGCATTACCTGCTTTTGTAAATTTTGCACGCTAAAAGGATTGTGTTTACAGTTTCATAGCCTGATTGCCTGCTCTTGTACAGTATCAGGTGGGCTGTTATTCACCACCAACTGGTCAGACTGTTGCCAAAGAACAGATTTTTTTCCTGGCAATGCTGGTTTCTGACTGGATCGTGCTTGAACACTTGTGTCTCGCAGTATGCAGCGAGAAGCTGCTGTGCCCTGGATCCTTGCTTACATACAGCCTTACGTTCTTCTGATGCTAATGAACAACAGGAAAAAGTAGCTGAATAGGGAAGAAAAGAAGGACTACTCTTTCAGAATACTTCTGRTACTCCTTGTGATGGACAGCACCTGCTTTTTCTGTTTGCAATTTATTGTGTATTTTCTGCTTGGTTATTTGGTATGGCTGGGCAGCAAAGAAGGCTGCTCCTCTTGGCCTGGAAAAGGGAGAGGKGATCCTCCCTTGAAAGAAGGGTCACCTCTGTAGAGAGATCAGAAAAAGRAAGTGACAACCTGTCCTGAGAGACACTGAAAGAACTTTGAGGAAAGCAGAGGGGAGCAACACACAGACAAACCTGAGAGGACAATGTCCCCAAGGTCCCAGAAAGGCTGTGTAAAGGCTGGAAGAGCTCTGAGAACATCCCAAAATTGCTGGACTGAGCAAAACTGCAGGTAAGGACCCATATGTAAGCTCTCTGAGCTTGAGCAAGTAGCAGATTCTGCTGAAATCTCTAAATTAGACTAAATATTTCAGAGGTTTGTCATGAATATTTCACCTGGTTCTTGTTAGCAGAGTGCAAGGAATTACAAAAAATCAGATGTTTTCACTTTTTGTGTTGATTTCCACTTAACAATTTCCATTTAACAATGACAATATCRTCGTCAACTTACACTCATCTATTTATTTTTTCAGTAAGCTGTTTCRTTAATAGATGGGCTAATGAAATCTAGTTTTCYTTGAATTTGTGTGCTATGTGCTTTATATGTCTCCACCACAGATACCATATTGCCATCACACCCAAGCCCAATTATTCCCACCACAATGCTTTCAGTTCCCCAACAGATGCAGTTTSAGCTCCTACCATAATACCCTTAGATCTTCTTCATGTTTGCAACCTCAACGCTTCCCCCAAGATGGCTCCATAAAAATTATGCGGGACTTTATTGTTCTTCCACAACCTCTAACCACGGCAAAGACTGCAGCATGGTGGCAGGTTTTGTGCCACACAGCCGTCCAGCAGGCCAAACACTCACTGAGCTCGCATGACTGGCTTCTTCTCAATGGAAGCACTAATTTGGGTCTTTGGATTATAGTGAGCTACTAATTTCTTACAAAACTTGTATGATCCAGAATGACTTCTACCCTCAGTGCAGGTCAAAACAGAGGAGAGATGGACAAAGCACAGTTTTGTCTTACATAAGTTTTGGTTCCTTAGGAAACCAGGAAAAAAAGAGTGAGAGAGAGAGAGGGAGAGAGAGGAAAGCCTGAACACCTCACACATTGAAATATCATTTAAAAATAGAACATCTCCTGAAACAACGGGGATGGCTTTTGGGACTCAGGAGAGACCACTTTGCTGTCTCTGTCACAATGACTGTAATGGTATTGAAAAGGAAGACTGGGGTTAGTTTTTCTGAGCTCTGTAAAGACTTTTTAATGCTGTATGAACACTCCAGCTGCAGCAGGAATATAGTCCTAAACAGGAGGCTTGACAATAAATTCAGCTGTCATACATCTATTACTAAAGAAGAACAATTTATAAGAAATATATTATTAGCTTAAACGCTACATGAATCCTTCAAAAGCCATGACGTTGAGTGGATTACTGAAATGGGAGTGCTTTCAGGTTATGCTTATTACATGTCTTATTAATTTAAAGCCTCATGATTGCTTTCAATGTGATTATGACCTGAAATCAACCTCCACTGTATTTGTCAAAGTTGTTAAACTCTTCATGTGGTGGAACAATTACTTCTGAAAGCCTGACTATTTTTTAGAAGGTAAATACAGGAGTTTCTTATTCAGATTACTTGAGACTCAAGGTCTGGACTCCCCAGAGAGTCATTCCCCAAAACTAGGACCACCTAGYATCCCACACTACTTGTAAACAAACACACACACGCATACAAAGAGCTTGCACAGAGTCATATTTTTCATTTGCTTCCTTAAGAGATGTGGAAGATCTGCTGCCTAGTTCTGTTTCTTGGTACCACTCTAAAGCATAGTGCAGACAGAGCGTTTGGGTCCCTTGGTATTGGGGAGATCACCATGGGATTTAGAGCGAGCACTGCAAGCTAATATCCCACCCATCCACAGTCTGCATGAGTGTTGCTGGGCGTGCATAGGGCAAAGTGTTCWTAGACTGTCCCAAGGGCTGCATAACCCGATGAGGATGCTTGTCCACTGGCCAGGGTTAGAGCCTCAAGCAGGCTGCTGTGAAGTTCACCATGGCCATAGTGTAGCCAAGCAATCACAAAGGCAGAGACTTGCTGGTCCCTTTTTCATGACTGCAATATAACTGTGTAGCAGTAACAGATAAATGAATCTTTTCAGAACATCGAGTCCAGGGTATGGGAATGTATACTTAAAAACAAAACATCAGAGCCTGAGAATAACCACACTCTCAGACAAAATGTCTGCCTAACCCAGTTTTATGCTTTCAGAGGTAATCAACATTAGAAGCCAAGGGAAATGCACAAAAATAGAGCAAAATAGAGTGAACTCCTCTTCCACACACCCCTAGACCCTACCAGCCTCAAAAACATTGTGTTTGGGGGGCTTCTGTGCCTGGAGTGCTTAATAGCCTTCAGTGGCTTTCTCTTCCACGGACTGCTCCAGTCTCCACCCAAGCCCACGTAACCTTTTAGTATGGCATGCTGAAATCAGCCACAGTTTAGCCCTGCCTTTTGTGAAGAAGTCCCTCCTTTTTGCTGTCCTGCATCCACATATTGGCATTTTTGATCTTGCCCTCAGCATGTAGTTAGTGTGCTCCTGATATAAATGGAAGTGACCTAGTCTTGTGAGGCAGAGCAGACTGGGGCTCCTACTGGCCACTTACGGCTGTCCCGGGGCGCTCTTCCCTGGCACAGGCACTTCTCCCTGGCCTCTATGTTGCACGAACGCGGCTTTGCTCCATGTTGCTCTTCATCAGCCTGCCTGCGTCCAGGTCCAGGAGTCATGCTTCCCCGGTCCTGCAGCCTCCCCACCTTCATGCTTCCCACTGCTGTCACCTTTCAGTGGTGGGTCTATTGTTCTGACACTGAAGAGTTAGACCAGTCTGGGGCACCGTAAGAGGCTGTTTCTTCAGGAAATAATAAGCCAAGCTTTGGAAAATAAATTCTTGAGCAGTATTCTAATGAGGACCTAAACTACATCTAGGCATTTCTGAAGTCCTTCACTAACATTTAGAGTCAGTGTATGCATGACACAGAAGTAATTGATTTATACTGTTAGTTCTTACTTATAYTGAGATCCATATGCATTGTTTCTTTTCTTCTCCTGGAAAAGATACTTGGCTCTGGCTCAGTTGGAGCAAGTCCAATACAAAGACCAAATCTTAATGACCAGGAAAGTCTTTGGATAGAGAGGAGGTGGGTGRTCCCCCCGACTTTCTCTTTTCCTTTCTCCTGTTCAGTTCTCTTGGTGTGAATGCATGTGTGTGTCATGGAGGGGTGCTGAGTGTAAGGGATGAGTCATTCATTTTTCTAGCTGTGCCCTGTTTTGCGCAGATCTCAAGTACAGCGAAGAAAAACAGACCTTTGCATTGGAAATGGCATGGGAACTAACCATCCTGAACACAATCACACAAATCATCTGGATATACCATCAGTTGCTAAGAAATATATTCCTTACAGGTCCTGAGCTCCTTACCAACTTGTAACATCAATGTTTATCAGTAATTGGCTGTGAAAGTTTTATTGTAAGCCTCTACCTCCAACAAATTATTTGCAAATGTAATTGAATTCAGGTTTGGCCTCATATTCCTTTTTAATATATTTTCAATTACATTAATTGTTTTTCATTTTTCAACAATAACACTTGTTATTCAATTACCAAAACGTTTGCAAATCGTTTGGTTTCCAGCTGAACCAAACTGGATCAATTAGCAGTTTACTTCTATTGCCGCTAGAGGTCAGACGTTATCCTGACAACATAGAGTAAACACCCCATCACACTCTTCGTTATGTCCTCTGAGATTACATCTTCTGATAAACCAAATCAAGCCTAATGGAAGACTTGARCTCTTAGTGCGCCTGAGGTGCAGCTCTGCCTAGGAAGGAACAYCAGATCTAATGTTAATATTTGTTTTCCTGCTGAGTAGTCAGTCCTGATTTTACCGTTATCTTTTCTTGATGTATCTGTAATTCTTTTAAATTAATTATTGATAATGTAGGGAAAATATTTAGATGAAAATTCAGATTAACTAGTCTGCTTGCATAGATAATGATAATAAAGGAACAAAAATGGCAATAATGCTAGAGGCTAAATATTTTCAGTAAAGTTGAATCCAACATTTGTTGAAACAGGAGAGGCCTGAAAATATTAAAATGTTTTAGCTGAATAGACAGGCGAATGAAATACAGAAACTCATGTCTTAAGAACTACCTAAACAGACCAGTAAATAATGGCTTCTTCAGGAGTTACAAACTAGTGTATAATAGTGGGAAAACTACAATCAGAGTACGAAAAACACGTCATGATAGTTTAACTGTGGCTTCTTACAGAATCTTAACAGCTGAAAATCATTAATTACACTGTAAATTCAAAATTTTTTGACACACATAAGAATAGTCTGATAATTGATATCATTTGCATTATATGAACAACACGGTTAAACCCCCCCCCCCTTTTTTGTGGAAAAAAAAAGAAAGCGTTCATCTGTTCAGTCTCATCAATCCAGGAAATTAACAGCCTGACCCAGCTTCGCAGATTTGTGCAGGGCTCCTTGTTTATTTTTTGACAGTAAATGTTCCTGTGAGAACTGAGATCATAACTCAACCTGGCACGTTGCAGGGAATGAAAAAGTATGTTGCCATGGGTCAGTGAGTGGCTTTCTTGGAAACCAGCGCTGTCAAGAAGCTACATGTTTTATATCACCACTGCACAATCATCAAAGGCTTGGACTAGAACACCACCACACTTAGTGACACTGTAAAACACAAATGTGACCTATAATGCTGTTGTGGGAAATGCAGCAATGCCTGCAGTGAGGCTGTGAGGAGAATTGTGGACCTTTTCCCGCCCCATGCATCTACAAATGTTTTTTTTGTTCTCCTTGACTCTGTCTGCTCCTCTCTGTGGGCCAATGCCCAGTCAATGTTTCCCTCCACTTGTCACACAGCTGAGGAGGCTCTGAGCACATGGCATAGAGACCTTCTTCATTTGCAGGATCATGTTATATCTAAAAAGAATATTTCCCTACAATCTTGGAACAGGTCCCTTCCAACTGATTCTATGATTCTAAGTAGGGAAGAAGAAAAGGAGGAAAGAAGTGACATTCATTCATTTCCCTCATTTCAGCCCCTACTGAGAAAAGAGATGACAAACCCAATCTACTTTGACAGCAGCCAAGGAGTCAGAAGACAGAGTGATGTTGTTACCTGTCCAGTTAATGACTTGTCRGGTCTCCATGTTAAGGCATAAACGTCCAGCCCTAAGTATGATGCCAACTATTAGGATCAGCTGTTCGAAACATTCCAAAATTCAATGCCATGATGTAAAGTTGCTTTTGGGGACAACGGTTCAGTCTCACAATACAACATGAGAATTTTGCAACTCAGCATTCATCTTGTTTATCACCACCTTGCCATGTGGGAAAACCTGTTTTGATAACTCCACTGACTAAAGCAATCTCCCTCACTGGGAACAAGGGAGGTACTAAAGATTGCTTTGTGGTTTACACATCAGAAAAAATGAAGTTTAACAAAGATGAAACACACAAACAAAGGGCAAAAAAAGTACCAGAGGAGCAAGTCTCTTTTCATAATAATATTTCCACAATTATTTTTAGCAGAGATTACAGATTCACAAACACTTGATACCAATACATCTAGCTGCTGTTATCCAGGGTATGCACGAAACAGTACAAGATTCTCCAAAAATATTTATCTTCAATGGCTCACAGAAATCTCTAATCATGGTTATAGTTACAGCTATGGTCTTTTGTGGTATTATTAGAATATCCAAGTCCAAAATGAATTAGCAAAGCAAGACCAAGTCAGGGTACTGACATAAAATACCCTGAATCTCTGTGACCAGTGAGCGGACCAAAGCACAGTTCTGAAGTTTAGGAAAAAAAAAAAAAAAAAAAAAAAAAAAAAAAAAAAAAAAAAAAAAAAAAACTCACTCCGTTTTCAAGTTTGCCACTGATACTGTCATGACTATCAGCAAAGACAAGATTCATTTGTCAAAAATTGAATCTGAATTTATGAGAGTTTGAGTTAGTCACTGTGCAGTCTCTTTATAATCAGCAGAAACAGGCATCTGCAGAGCCTCTCTTCTAGGAAGATTTKAGCTACTTTCAAGAGGTGTCTATTTCTCTCCACTGATTAGAAAGTAAGCCTACAGTGAGCACTTCAGACAGAGAAGCCTAACTTTGAGATATCTAATTAYGACAGAGGAATCCCAAACCTAATCTACTTAGGCCTTTAACTTCTCATTTGCAAAATAATACAGTGGGCCATAATATTAACATCAGTGATAATGATGCTATTAATGTGGAGATGACAAAGCTTAGCTCTCTATTCAGCTGTAAAATACTATAAGATCCAGAAAAGCATGAAGTACTATATTATTTGATTTCATTGTTTTGATAAGCAACAAAGAAACTCAAAGGCAGTCAAATGCCAATAAAAAAGAACAAGTACGTGCTGCTGAACTAGATAGCTGAAGCTGATCTGACTAAAGATAAATACCATTAACCACCAGAAGGCCCTCTTCCAACAGAGGACGYGCTTAGCTCTTAGACACATGCTTAGATCTAAATGCCTGAATAGGCTATTGATTTAAATAGGACTACTCAGGTGCTTACAGCTAARCATTTTCTTAAGTGCTCTAATGGATTTTAACTTGAAAATCTGCATACAAATTACTACAGTTGCATGAGAATATAGGATCTGTTACAGTGGATTCAGGTGGTTTGGTATGCAACTATAATAATGAACAATTTCAGGGAAAGAAGAATTAGGAGAATTGTGCATGACTGTACATGGAGAGCCCATTTATGCTGAGGAATTTTTGACAGTTTCAGCATTGTACATTAGTTAACTTGTGTTCATGTATATGAACTACAGATTCAGAGAAAGCATCTACTTCATCAGAGCATATTGGCATAACGTGACTTGATACAACAAACATACAGGAACCATAAATCCATAAAAATAAAACAGTCTCTTATCATTTATTCTTTCTGATCAAATAATGTCTGCTTGTTCAGTGTAAGAAAGCTTCTGAAGCAGAAGATTTAGCCAACTAAGTCACTTTATAAATTTAATTTGCAGGAGCTGGTCTTTACCCTGAAGACAGAATCTTCCCCAAAATCTAAGATATTTCATGGACTAATGAAGCTGTTAAGCCTGAAGTCATTAGGTGAAATCACAATATACAGTTTAATTCTGTAAGTCTATTTTTTAACTATAAAATATTAAATAACTGAACTGAGGCTACAAAACTCGCATAATTAAAGACTATAAAGGCACAATCTAAGGAACTGGCCACTTACGCCTGAGCAGTTTGATTGGTATTATAACTGGCAGATACATAGTTGTTGACCAAAAGTGCCAAAATTTTTAGGAAAAAAGAGTAGAATGAAATGGCCTGTCACTTACTTCCATATTTCAATGAAGGCCAATTTACTTTCCACCCATGAAGAAGATCTATTAYATGATTATATGTAAAAGATTAAACTAAATTAATTGGATGTTATGAGACTAAAAAAAAAATAAAGGAAAAACATGTGTTTGCAATAATCTGATTATCAAGGTGAAAAAGAGGAAATAAGCAATTATCCTTCTTATAATAGTCCCATTTCCCATTGAGAAATCAAAAAAGAATAAATAATAAAAAAAACATAACTTCTGGCTTGTCAGAGGATAGGTTCTATTAGAAAAGTGAAAATATAGGCATCACAACTGCAAAAAACATCACTTTTAAAACATGCTATTTCATGAGCAAAGGAAGGGAAGACTGGTTCCATCTGGATTTCTGCCTCTAAGAAACTGTGACCTAGAGCTGACATTTTTCTCCTAGTTGGGATATTTATTAAGAGCCCTCTCCCATGCAAATTCTCTGGTCCCTAACAGTATGTGAGCTTATATTTTTGCCTTTCCCTCAGTCCAAACACTTCCCAGGAAGCTCTTCCTCTACACAAACATTTACATATTAAGGAAACTTGTAGGATCTAATTGTTTTTAACTCAGGTCAAATTCAGAGTTCAAAGGAACTGGGAGAATAGTGGATATCCATGCCTACCTAAATTTGTATGAGTGCTCAGGCTTGTTTTTGCATTGCACTAAACTTTGCATAGGTAGCTAAAGTTGAAGTATGATTATGATATAGGAAACATAATATCAGATCAGTGTATGCTGAATTCCTGAACTGCATAACACCTTCTCAAGCATTAGGCATCCAAAACAAATTTTAAAAGACTTACAGTGAAAAATACATATTTTCTGAAAAAAAAATGGGTCCTTCAATAAACGCCTCCAAAAAAGCAAGCATTTTTTGCAAAGTGATAATGATGATATTCTCACTGTCAGGAAAATCATGGAGTAGGTATTCAATTTAACAAAAAAAGATAGCAACTTTCCTGTTTCTAGGAAAAAAAGGCTTAGGTTTTGAAAACTGTTAGAAAACAATTTTAGAAACTCACTCAAATGGGTGTGAATTATTTTAAAATAAGCATCATCCAAGAAACATTAAGATAGGCAACATGTAAACATGATCTGTTAAAAATCACTAAATTAGAAAAGCCAAGATGATTTAAARGGTTAGTTGAGGGGAATGGTTGACTTACACTTTCTATGCTATCAGAACTACACTGTTCTGAAAAAACGCTATCAAGTGCATTTGTTGTGAAGTAGAATTGAAGAGAGCAAAGAATATAATAAATATAAAMTTGCAGTTTAACATTAGACATAAGAATGTCTCTGGTTAAGACTGAGAGAGAGACTTCTTGACTCAAAGGTCGGAAGTCTAGCAACACAAACAATGAAAGGCCATATCCCATCCAGCTTTAAAAGCAGAAGAGGATGACAAAAAGACAAACAGAGAAAAATGAATAGGAGATGCTCCACTGATGTTCAGTCCTTATTACATGKCTTTTAACATGTAATTTTTCTTGACTCCAACTGCTGAGCAAATTTCAGGGTTTCACTGGCTAAGGCCAGAAGGAACCATTAAACCACCTAACCTAATGCAATGCATATTAGAGACCTCATAGATACTGCTCAGATACCTCAACATTAAGCCTCAGGACTTGAGGCAGGCACGAACATTTCTTTGTTCAACCAGGTAACTGTTCGCCTTAAACAGAGAATAGCCAGCACTACAGTGCCATCAAACCTCTGCAGCGATGGGAGGAGCTGGGGCCTGCCCACAGCTCCCACGGGAATCCTTGCTGACTACTTGACTGCTGCAGGCAATGGGTTAAACTCTTGCATGTCTTGGTGCTAATTCAGAGTGCAGTTATTTGGAGAYTGTAGCTGGCAATGCAGGAACACTGTTTTCCTATAGTCCATGAAGGGAGAGGACTTTCCCAGCCCAGAATGTACCTTTATAGCCCTCTAATCTAAGCCATCCTCACCTGTTTTCTCTTTCCACTACACCTTCCTGTACACTTTGACAGGCTCCAGAGTTTCTCAGACATGAATAAAAAGACGTTATTTCAGAATGGGTATTTTTAAAAGATACCTTACATTATGCTAAATAATTTAGGTGTCTGTTGGTTGACCCATTCCCAGGGTTCCCAGCTAGTCTGACATTTTATTTTACCTCTGTAACCTTGTTTTACTACACTTAAGCATAGAAAATGGTGTTTCATTTCCAAGTTGAAGATGTCCAGACTCAACAATCATGTTATCTTCTTGTCCTATGGTCTGTATGACTGATTGTAACACCCCTATTCCATGTGTAAGTACTTATACATAATGTGGAGTAATCAACCTTCTATTATATAATTTGTTCCCTTTAAGCTTCACACAGTGAGGCTTGTTTCCCAGGTTCTGGGACATTCAGAAAAGCCTCACTTGAAAGTTCCCTAGCATTTCCATGTTGTTCTTGAAGTGAAGACATCCAAACTAACTCTATGAAAGGCAACTCTGGGATAATATACTTCTTGGTTAGCAGCTCCATAAAAGTTATCAGCAAGGTCACAGTTTCTGTGAACTGTCTGAAAAATGTTAAGTCTCATGATCTCTTCTTGAAAATGATGCACACATATTCCTCTGCTGAGTGTTGCAGTAAATCTAAACTTGCATCTCTGAAAATATTAAGTCAAAAACTGTTCTTTAATGAAAGATCACTTACAATAAAATCGGGGCAGATCCAGATTCTTTTTTGAATAAATATAAACTGATAAGGAATGCAGATCAGCAAAAATTAAGAATGGCTGATACTTTCCCCGCTCTCGTAGAGTTTTTCTGGAAATTTGTTTTTACAGAGGTAGATCACCAAAATAAATATGATCAGGTCCATCTTCTTCAAAGATTCTCCCTTCTTCCCAATTATGCTGCCACATCTGAGTTGTTTCTATACCCACTGCTGCCTCGTTACACTGCACTGCCGTCCCATGTCTCTCCTTCCTTCTGGCTGAGCCCTGCCACTCAGATGTTTTCTGTCCTCTGGGATCGCCTACTCCATTCTTCTTTCCCATGTTTTGGTATTCAGTCTTCTAAATGATTCTGCCTCGACAGGCAGGTCCTTCACATAAAAATTCTTGGTCTAAAATATCGTCATCTTCATCTTCTTGAAGCCATGATTTGTCTTTTCCTTTTTCTCCCTCGGAAATCAATCCTGGAACTCATGTTAATCTTATGAGTGGCTGTCTATACCTGTGCTTTCACCCCCTGCCACATCTCCTCATGCTCTCTTTGGACTAGCAGGTAACTTTTCTCTGGTTCTTCTTCACATTCCTGTAGATGTGCCTCATGCTTGCCTGCAGGCCTAYAACAAATCCCTGATTTGTAAGCATTAAAACTCCCTCATCTTCCTTTCCATGGAAGATGGAAGACATGTAGAGACTAGAGCTGTGAAAAGCTGCATCTAAGCCATAGAGAAAACACCTCCCAGCACAGTCATCTTTGAAACAGTTGTTTTTACTGGTATAGAAACTATGTGACGGACCTGTAGGTCTGCAATCTGAGATCTTCAGCAAAAGCAGATTCTGTTCTTTGCTCAGCATGTTCAAACTCTGGCAAACTCAATAGAAGATGATACTTAGACTTCATTAGGAACGGTAATTCACTCTGCCTCAGGCTTTCTGTGCCTGCTGACTTAATTCCCCTTTGTACATGTATATTAGCTTAGTCTGATAGCTCTGAAGTCAGGCCAATTCTCTCCCTTTCTTTTTAAAAAATATCTAAAGAAAAATCTCTCTACATTCAGAAGAACTATATTTTCAAGGGATTTTACAGGTGACATTTTAAGGTCCTCCTTAGTCCTGGAAAATGGCCTCCAAAAATCCAAGAACAATGCAAACTATAAATTGCACGGYCACAACTTTATCTTTGCTGTACATGCTACTTCTTTTGCTTTCCTCCATTGCTTCAGACAGATCTTGCAGCTAAGATTTCTATTGTTACTTGTTTCCCACTTCTGGCATGTACAATATCTAATTTATTTGTTGCTTTGAATAATTTACACATCTTCACAGCCAGGATCTAAGACTGAGGTGTTTTGTGTAAGGTTGCAGGCGGGAGAGAAGATGAGATGGTGCTTTGATCCCAACCACCTTTGTGTCTAGTGACTCATTAGCATGACTCTTTCACTCTTGTTTGATTTCTTAAATTGTGCAGTAAGTTCAAAGCAGAGACAATCTTTCCAGAGCAGAGAGTCAAGAGCTCAGAGCTTCCAAACTGAGTAAATACCTGTGTAGACATCATTAATATTTAGCAACCTAAAAACTCAGAACAAGCAGATTTTAGGAAAAAAAAATGTTGCTACAACAGAGAAACAAGGAAGCAAATCTTATCTTGTGTTACTTTGAGCACTCCTGCACCCAGCACCTGCTCCCTGTCACAGCAGAGTCAGTCAGCAGAAGAAATGGAATATAAAAGTGATCGTGCATTTATTTTCCAAGTAAGCTGGAAAACTAAGAGCAAAGACAGCAGGCACTCAAAGGGTCCTGGGACATAACCGCTCCAGAGTGAGTGTCCAACAGTGTGACCTTGAGCTGATCCTGCCCCTAGATCTGCCCTGCCTGTAGGCAGCCTGGCTATCCCTATGTGCAAGTAGAATACAACGCATTTATGTAAAGAGTGCAAGAGCTGCTTAGAAAATACACGATGTCAGTGCTCCTGTTATGTTCCCCGATCACTGGGGTTGAGCTGGGAGGTTACAGATTTACTCATCCCCACCTTTTCATATTGCGCACTCCGTCTCTGCACAGCGGCAGGTGCCGGCAGGGAGGAGGGCAGCCGCGGAGTCTGCCAAGAGCCCCGGTGGCATCCTGCCCACAGAGCCTGGCTCCTGCACGGTGCCACCAGCAGCTCTGTCACTGCTGCATTCCCTGCCAGCYTGACGGTAACAAGCATATGCATCCTGCAGGGCTGGTTGCACTCACCAGCTGCTCACGCGATGGGGAGGGTGGCTGCAGCAATATCTACTCAGTGGTTCTTTCCTGCCCTCACGGGTGTGCTCTGGCGAGCACCTCTGTGACTATACATCCCTTGGCCCAGAAAAATACACCTACATTTTTTCCTTGGCCCACTTAAAGGGATCAGCTACGATACCATTACTTGCAATGAACAATGTCACTGAAGTCAATGAGTGTTGGAAAGAAGTATGCAGAGGGGAACCAGGGACAGTGTGATAAATCCATAATTTGCCGGGGGCTTTGTCTAAGTAAGATCGCTGCTTTGCACTTATCAGTATAATAGTAGGTTGGATTAACCCTAACAGTGCAGTAATAAGTGACAAAACCTTCATACATTGCATATTATTAATATACCAGCATTGTATTTCTCTGTGTGTCTGCTATACATAATTAAAGCATGGACAATATAAAAGTACATCGATTTATGAAAAAACATTAAAAAAAAGATAAAAAAGAATATTTAACCAAATAAGCATATTTACCTATGAGCAAAGTCTTTGAAATTTAAATGATGCTTAAGTTATAATCCTTCATGAGCTCAGATTCCCGTGCAACATTAACAAGGAAGGCAAAGGGTCCCAAAGCAAGGATGTGGGCCACTTCCACTATTTGTCCCTTTCCTGGGGCTGATCCTAGCCCCTGGGGTAGCAAAATTACCTTGCTTATGCCTTGCTTTTGCTTGAGATGGTGTTTTCCCCAAAGCTTTCCTGCCTTCAACAGGATAAACTGAACTCTGCCTAAATTGTGTGACTAGCAGTACAACACGATGTAAATAAAAGCTCCCACCCGGGAGGTTAAATGTTCAACCTGTCACGTTCTCATATGACTTTCACTCAAATATAACAGGCCAGTTCTGCTCTGAAGTTGCCTGGGACTGCTGAACTTCAGGGAATATACTGTTGCATTTAATCCTGTTTCCATGAAATCTGAAAGCTGGCACCTTTCACCTGGGCTCAGTCCTTGTTTTCTCCATGCAACTTTTACAACTACAGTATAACAAGACATACAATTTCATTAAAATAGCAAAAGAATACAAATGTTTAAAAATTACAGAGTGTTATTTTTCCTTAGAGTATAGCTTTTATCTAAGCTTCCTGCTCCTCCTTGGCTATTGAACGCAATTATTAATATGGAAATCACTGAGGACTCCTGCGCCATATTAGCAGTCAAGTACTCAAGTACAAAGAGAACCYGTACTAGTGCAAGACCTGTTCTCCTCCATTCTTGGGTATATGAAGAATTAACAACATAAAATGACATACTATTAATTCAGCTATCCCTTACCCYTTTGCATTACTACAAAAAAGCTAAGCGCAACTTCAGATCTTACACAACAACATATCACCATATCATGACCTTTTCTTCAGTCACTTTCCTAGGAGAACTACACTTAAATAAGTTGACTTTAACTCCTTTGGACAACTGTAAAAGATCCCAGAATTTAGTCTAAGTTCATACATAACACATACACACACACACAAAAAAAAAAAAAAAAAAAAGGAAAAGAAAAGAAACACCTTGCAGCAAGTAAAATGTAAAAGTTCGTAAACTTATACACTGGACCCTTATGAAGCAAATGGGTTTTGTACATATTTAAATATATTTACCAGAATAATAGAAAAATACTGAACACTGCATCTATGCATAGAAAAATATRGACTCTATGAAGTAGAATGATCTAGGCGTAAGGAAGTAGGGAGTATTTATAGAGTAAAATAAATGATTTGCAAAAGAAAATTTTGTTTGAAATAGAGAGTTTTTGGCAATTCCACTGCTGCCTGGATGCTCTCAACTACAGCATGCAGTCTGTGACTAGTAACACAGCTTTAGCCAGCACTACCCACCATAGACAGTAATTTGAATAGCTTTTGCATTTTTATTGGCTTTGCCATAATTTCAATACCTTTGTAGAACTGTAGTATTCAATAAGGTAAACTGAACAACGGTGAAAACCCAGCACATTACTGAAGTGGAAAACTGACTCTGAAACTAAACTTTTAACAACATTTAAGTGCTTCTAAAATGTCTTATCAAGTAGTAGGCAATTTATCACACCAAAATTTCCTCAACTGAAAATATTCTTAATTGGGCAAAGATTGTAAGCATACCACAGCAGAAAGGATACTGGTTTTATACATACCAGCACCGTTTATGCTAACAATAATGCCAGTAGCTATATTTAGCACTGCTTGTACTGCATATATTTAAATTGCAGTTCATGCTATATAGGGAGAAGTTTTCTCTTTTCAGTCAGAGGTTACCCTTACTAATAAATCATTCCCAACTACAGTGCACTCAAGTTGTCCTCAAATGGTGCACCTCAGGCCTACTTTGACTCCATGATCTGATATTTAAGGTAGTATCATGTCCTTATTTTTCAATTATTATTTATTTAAGCCTCAATGAATGATATTTCAGAAGAAATTTTGGTCAGAATGTCACTGTTTAGGGGTAATCTCCACCCAGAAACAGGACCTGCAGTGTCTCTCCTGAGCTCTTGCATGGATTCATCCAGAAGGTGGGTAGCTGGACAAGGCAAGAAGTAAATTTATTTCAGAAAAATACTACAGAAAGGCTCCTTCTGAGACAGCAGCAGCTGTGCTTCAGGTAACAGGTAACTAGACACCTGTGGGGAAACCTCCTGGGGAAAAATCACTGTATCTCCACTGTAGCCATTGACATGACGGTGACAATTGGCAGTCTAGCCCCATACTCCTGCACTTGAGAAATCGATGAAGTCCAGGACATGTTCTTCCTCCAGTGTTTGTCCTTACATATGACCCTCTTCAAAATAAGCCTCCTTCAAACATTTTTAACTTCCATTTAGTACTTCCTCATACAACCTTACAGGCTGAGTTGAAAGCTGTAATCTGAAGTGACATCTACATTGTTTAGAATTTTATCCACTTCGCTTCTAGTTTTCACATCACGAAGAAACCCCAAACAAAACAACTCATGAGGAATGAAGCTATTCCCAAGATAAAAAATAAAAAAAAAAAAAAAAAAAAAGAAGAAGAAGAGAGAGACTGAACTGTAAGGACAGGTTAAAAACTTCCATAAATTTATTTTATAAAAGAAGCAAAAAGTGTATGATTTACCAAAACCTTCAAGGGGGATTTGACCAATATTGCATTCTCCAATCATAACTTTCTTCCTGTTTTTTTTTCTCCACTGATATGCAGTAAAACAAATGGAGTTTATTTTATTTTATTTTTATTTTTCCTCCAACTGTTTCTCAGACTTATTTACATTGTCCTTTACAMGAACTGCTGGTGAGGCAGCTCTTCCAAATTTACTTTCCAATACTTTCTAATCTAACCAGAAATATGTTTGTACGTTTGTGCCAGTTTTACCATTATCATTTAATCCCCCCAGCCCACCCCACCCCACCCCAGAGCAGCACTCTAACCTCCACAAGTCCAATAGGCATTAAAAATATACAGAAAAGGCTATGATATATCACCCTGCCTGTGCCTTGAGGAAGACACTGCCAACACTTGTCTCATCAATGTAAATTTTCCAAAAAACCTCCCCCTACTCCCAGCAAAGATTTGCCTTTAAGAATATGAGTAGTATATAAAGACAATAGAATACAAAATGATATCCCCAGATGAACTTCTGTTCATCACAAAACACCCTACATGGAAATAGTAAGAAAAATCAATAAACGATACGGCCTGTAAGAGAAGACCATAATTTAAAATAWTTTTTCCCTACCACTCTCTTTCTTGGCCATCAGCCAACACCTTTAACTTGTCAAGCTTAACATGCAAAATTCTTGCAGACTAAAGTACAGAACCAACAAATGGGAAACTTGCTAACATGTCCTCAGAACCATGCAGCCCCATCCAGTCATTGCATCCCACAACAGAAACACCACCAGTCGGGCATCCTACAGCCTCAGATTTACTGCTCTCTGCCCAATGTGCCAGTTACCCTTCTGAAAAAGACCTGCTCYGTACCAGAATGAGGACACTTCAGATAATCAACAGAGGACAGAAATACCCGGTTGTCAGTGGGAGATCTTTTTTCATAGAATAGCCACTCCGTCTTTGACTTCTCGGCCCTGGTCCCCATGAAACTCTTAAAAATATCTTCAAAGCTGAGTCTGGGAACCGAAATTCATAACTCAAGTGGACACTTAAAATTATTGACTCAGTGGGGAAGGTGGCTTTACAGCACATGACAATTTTTCTCACTCCCAGCTAATCCCTTGCTGTTTCACAGATGGTTATTACTTTTCTTTCTCTTTGTCCTAGAAGAACTAATGACTTTTTCACCTCTCTCTTTTCTAATATCCCTCTCCAGTCTTCAAGTACCAAGGGGTACTTTTTCTTTTAAATCATCTAATTATTAACATTATCAGCTTAAGCTCACTGTAGCTTATATACAGCCTAAAGTTTATCACATCTATTTCAGACCTGAGGAAGATCTTGTGTGTCTGAAATCTTGGTTATTTTTTTTCCAAATCTATCAGATTGTCTAATATCACCTTATAATAATATCACCTTTCCCTGTAAATATTCTCTCTTTTATATTCTCATACCTTGGCTACAAAAACACAGCTATGTACATATTTCAGCTTACAAAAACACCAAACCAATATTCCAATATAATATATTTCCAAAATAATATTCACTTGAATTTTAAAGTACACCAATGCWTTTTAGAATATACATTTTTGAAAGACAGGAACCAGCAAATGAGAATGATTTTAGCATCTGGTGCTAGCATCTGGTAAAGCCTAGGGAATACATGCCATGTCTGCTTAAAGCATCTATAAAACCTCCATGCAGAGTCATTCTAGCAGTGCTAACACTTCCAACCTGGATTTGGTTTATAGCAAAACATGCAATTCAGGAGTGAAGTAAAAGATAAAAACACTTTGTTTTGATGCAAACACTAAAGAAGCCTTGCAGGGGACAGGACCGTGAAGTCTGGATCACCCATGTGTTTCATTGCCYCCCCAGTCTGAGCAATGACCTGCCACATGTCACTCCCCGCTCAAGTTGTCTTGGAGGGAATTAATGCTCCTAAGGTGGCACCTGTCTCCAGGGGTGCTACATAAAAACACTTCAGTGGCAGCTCAGCCCCAGAGCATGGTTTCTTTGTTTCTGAAAATAAAGTAACAGGTGGCTTCTTAAAAATCAGCAGTTTTCCCTGCCATATTCAGGGCTCCCATTCTACTTAGGGATGCAATCAGTGCCCATCCAGGGACTTGCCMCCAAACACCTGAAAGCCCGTGAGGCACCCCAAGAGGTGTCCAGCATGGCCTTCTGCCTCTCCAGGACAGGAGCCCTGTGGGTCACTGGCTTGTTGACCTGCAGCCTTTCACGGGCCCTAGGTGGCTGCACAGGTCTTCATCCTTCTTCACCTGCAATCACCCGGCTTTTGCCTGGAGATCCTGACTGCTGAGGCTCTGTGCACTGCATGCTCAGRCAACCAAGGCAGGTGCCACCCCAGCAGCTCCCCAAACACTTGTTTTGCTCTTTTGTGATACAAATAGGGTGATGTGGCCACAGGATATTTCCAGYGAGGATCTATTCTGCCTTTAAAACACATTTCTTGCTTCGACCTGCCAGATCTCTGACTTAATAGCTTCTGATAGCTTTCAGGGCACAATGCGAGAACTTATCGTTTTCTCACGTTCAGGAGGTGGAGAAGGGCAGAGAGAAGGAGCTGCCCATGGAGGCTAGAGGAAGTCTGAAGACATGGGGAATCTTTGTCAGTTGTTGACACTATGTAATAATATTGGTTTAAAACTGCACGATGTACCCAGGGTAATAAATAGTGTAATTTTTCTTTCTGAGTTGAATCAGATAGATTCTCATTCCATCATTTTTCATGCTATGTCTCTATCATCTTTGGCACCCTGTGAAAATACATAAAGGAGAATGAAAATTGTTTTTGCAGAATGATGCTGGCAGACACATTTTTAAAATCATTGCCACCTATGAGCCCAATAACTATAATGTTGCTCATTTTGCTGAAGATAGTGTTTTTTTGTCATAACTTTGGCAATTATTTTTCTTCACTATAAAGCAATTTTATTTACTCTCTTTGCATACCTGTGTGAGGATACTAGATTTTCATTTGCTTTTCTGTACATCTAAAAAGCTGCTAGTCATTTTTGCAAACATTACTTAATAAACCACTATGATTCAATATACTTGCATGCTTTCCTATGACACTATGTACATTCAGTCCAGGTCCCTGCTGGTGGCTGCCTCAGGAGGTTCTCTCAAGAATATATATTTTTAATTAAACATTATTCTCATACAACCAATAATATAATCAGAAGAAATAACAATGAATTCTGATATTGCTACAGGGCTGAGAAATTCACAGTAGGTCTTCTGAAATAAGAATACTTCAAGGGTATATTGCATTTCAACCACAGCGCATTCCTAGCTTTGACCCTTCAATAATTAAAGAACAAATTCAGTCTTCTCAGTCTCTGCCAGGCTCCAGTAAGGGCTCTGAAAACCTCTTGCAAACTCACCATTCAGGTTGAGCTGTTGTGTAGCACGTCTGGCATGTCACAGTATCATTCAGGCGTCTTTGCACCTCACGTAGCTGCTCTCACTTGTTTTATACCTAGGACTTAAATGGACTGTTTGTTATATTACCCCTATTTGTGCCAGTTATCCTTCTGATTTTTTTTTCTTTTTGATAACAAACAATGAATTACAAGAGAGATTTTGAAAGCTGGGTAGCCTAGCACACCTCCAGGCACATGCACTGGCAATACTTACAGAGGGRGAACACCAGTTGTTAGAGCAGCACAGAGTCGGTCCCACTGGACAGATCTGCTTTAAGATTTTAAAGTATTTTCTTAATTATCAATTCCAAATGAACTGCTTCTTGCAACTAAGCATAGACGGACTAATGAACCCAAAGCCGTGAACAAGAGGGGGAGTAATTGCTTAGTTCCTCAGATTGCCATTTATCCTACAATTCACTTATTTTTCGATCAAGGATAATGCTTACAAAGAGGGAGGAAAAGGAGACTGTAYGCTAAGTTGAATAAAACTCCCTGAAATTTAAACACATCTCAGTCCATCAGAAAAAGATATTTCTTTTTTTCAGCATTTTGAACACTTACAGTGAAATGCAATTATGACCTGTTATACTGCTATAACAGCAGTATAACTGCTATATTTTTTTAATTACCTGCTTAACTAAATCAAAAAAAGCACAATCATTCTGATGCTAATTTACTAATGCTTCCAGAGCAATAAAGATAATTCATTTCAAACATAAAAAATTCTTATCAGTGATGTCCATGTCATTCAGCTCAGATAAACTATTTGAGATCCTTCTCTCCTAATCATCTTTCCTGAAGTAATCTTTCAGCTGGTGGCTCATGATATGATTCACTGGAAGAATGTCAGTGGCAATTTTGTAAACACRCGATGACAGACCAGGAGGTAGGGCTGAAAGATGACATTGTCCCCAAGCGCCTTTGTCACGCAGGAGTTAATAAAGAGCGTCTGCCACTTCGCTTCTTATCAGTAAGAGCCTGTGAATATTATTAGAGACTTTGAGCCACTTACTTTTCAATAAATTTCATATAAAATTTCTGATTTTCACAGCACGATCTTCAGAAGACAACTTGGAGATTATATGCTGTTCTTACGGGTTTCCRAAACAAAAGTCATTTGTTTTGTGTTCACATGCAGTATTTCCTCTAAATGAAGAAAACCTGAGAAGCAGACAGGGAACCTGAGAAATACAGCAGGCACAGACCGTGCGCTCACATGTTTCACGCAGTCGGGTTATGAGCCAGGAGAACTCAAGTAAAACGGGCGAGGGCAAACACGCGAGTCACAACGGCAGCTATGCAGCTGGATCGCAGAACTACCCAGCACCGCCGGATTTGCTCAACCAGAACAAAAAGTGAGAAGTGGTAACAATGAGCAGCTACCCTCATCAGCTCTGAGAGAAATAAATCATTGCGGCTGGGATAAAATGGAGGTGTCAGGATTCATCAGTAAATTTAACAAAGATCTGGAATTCTGTTAATCTCTACCAAACCAGGCTGATGGAGACTGCTCCTCCTGGACCTCCCGTAGCAGCTCTTTCATAAATTAAATAACATACGGGGAGGAGAAGGAAGATAACATTTGGAATACACTAAGCCATGATACCTTTATAAAGGTACCACTATTCTCAGGGCAGCAAACAGTGGTTATTGAGGGGTGACATCTCGCTTTCTCAAGTTGTTGGCTTATTGAGATAGGAGCCTACTTTTTGCATATATTCAGTGAAGCTTTTTAGAGTGTGTCTCTGGCTCCCCAACCCTCATACCAAAATCAGGGAGCCTGAGGAAGATCTGTGACGTTTCACAGCACCTGGAGTTTGTGCCTCACCCCCACGGCAGCCTGTGCTGTGGATCTGCTCCCATCCTGTGGCCCACGGCAAGACACAGGCACCAGTGCATGACATGCTTTGGGGGAGCAGGGAGGGGAAAGGGTGAGAGGGTTGGTGTCCCCTCCACCATAGGGCTTTGCTTCCCATGGTGGTACGCAATGACAGACTGCACATTGTGGGTTTCTTTCAATGTCTTGAATAGAAATAGAAATAGAAGCAATAGAAAGGGTAGATAGGTCGTCAAGGCCAACCTACCACTGCTCCGCACACTGGACAGACGATATCTGTGAGCCACAAGTAATGATCAGAAAATAATCTAGGGCTTGGCTTCCTTTCCCATCTTAGTCCTATGCAGAGAGTGCAAAACTGATTGCTACCAAAGTACTCTGAGATTTTTTCCAATTCCTGACTTTCATATCTGTAAGGAATATAGGTATTGCCTCTATTTTTCTCTAGGAGAGTGACACGAAGAATATGCATGAAACGTTTTATAAATTACTAAACACTGTTATTTTAAGAGTCAGTTGCATTTCTGATGGCTGTTGAGTTTTTGCCTTTTTCCTCCCTAAATCTGAAGAAACTCAGTTTTCATAAAAAGCCATGAGATCTAAAATATTTGCAACTTTTAGTAGTTCTCCTTTGAATTTAAACCAGAACTTTGTGACTCTTGCATTTCCAAAATGCCACAGTCATTTTTATTACTGTGATTCTCAGTGACTTGAAGATGGGTCATGCTGTTAACATTCAAAATATTACACCAAGAAATTATCAAAAATCACGTCTTTGCATCTTTTGAGACTGGAAAAAAAATATTGCTTTGGGGGATTGTGGTTGAGAAATCATAAATCTGTTTGATTTTCAAAGCAGTTGCTGAAAATTTTAACAAATATGAAAAGAGATCACAGACTAAATACTCTAGATTTTATTGTTTCACCTCCCAACAGGCTACAAATCATAATTTCCAAAGACAATATGCACATGTCTAGGATATAACACCAATTATTCTGGTGGAAAATACATCCACTGAGTTGTTCTGAATGAACACATCCTGAACAGCCAAGGTGTAGCCCTGCAAATTACCAAGGGTAAAGAAGTATAGAGGTCACTTCTGCAATTCCTCTTTAATCRTCACTCCAATCACATGAAACCCTTACTCTAAATTAGATGTCCACTATGTCAGTTGTCGAGCCTTTTAAACACTGCGAAAAAATGTTTATATAAATAATACACTTTGAAAAACTAATGCAGTTTTGAAGATTGAAATCTTAACCAGCAAAAAAAGCCACTGAAGTTAGAATTAAGGTTTCCATGGCAACCTGAACTACCTTTTAGATTCCATAACACCAAGGGAGGAGAGGTGTTCTGGAAGAAGGGTTCARCGATGTGGAGACTTAAAGCCAACATAACTAGCTGGTCATGTAGAAATGAAAGACTGGCTCACCCTGGCAGTCGGGAGGAGGGAGAGGAAAGCAGTTCCTTGAGCTTGCCCCCTTGACACATCTGGAGGCGGGGTGGGACACAYTGGGATATCCCAGCTGGCTGCAGAACACCAACAGGGCAGAGCTCAAATTGCTTCACTAACAGTGCTCCTCACTAGTGAGGTCTTCAAACCTGTCCCTCTCCCCAGGTCACTTGTTGTCCCTGCAAACTTGTCCCCAGGGACAGAGGACATCCCATCTCCAAGTTCTGATTGCTGCTCGTGCTGGTGCTGCTCCCTGGCAAGATGGGAGATTTGCAGTAACACTAAAATATCCTTTTTGCTGGGGAGTTGAGTGGAGCATTGCCATATGTGTGTGACCGCTGCCCATACAGCTCTCCAGGAAGGTAAATGTACCATTTTTCTTACACCCCAAACATTTCAGTGAGAGAAGGTTACTGAAATATACTATCTGTATGTCATGGATTACAAGATCTATGACATATAGACATGCAAGAAATAGCTTTGCATAAATATTATGGTATACTTAATAATTAAAGATGAGGGATTCAATTTATCATGGGTTTTGCCTGCTCCTTTCCATTCTTTTGTTTCAGAACAATAATTCTTCTGGTAAAGGATTAACTGTTTTATTAGTTTAATTAAGGCAAAGACAGGTTTATAGTTTTAATATTAYGGGGAATCTGTCAGTTAACATCTTCATAATTTGTATCGCTTGTCCCACTTTGTTTTTACTGTTTAAAATAATATTTTTACTTAATATGAATGGGAACATATTAAATAATAATAAAAAAAAAATAGTGGACTTTTGTTTCTTCCTCCTCGTAATTTCCTTAACAGGTTATAATTAACAAATCTCTCATTCCATCTATCCTCACCAGTAAAGGGTCTGCGTAGCATTCCCTGAAAAACACCAGTAAATCAATGTCTCCTACACACCAATGACAAAACCTATACTAAACTTCAAGGSAATGCAGAAGCCCTAAAGGGTAGAAAAATTACCTAGGAAGCCTTTGTGCACCTGAAGTGACTAGATGCATCATCTGTAGTCTTTCAAAAGCAATATTGGATGCTGTTTCCTTTGACTTTTCCTGCTGAAATACCTTTAGATGGGAAACCAATCATTATGGGAATATAACTCACTGTTGCAGTGAAAATACTGCAAATGAAGTTTGCAAAAGATGACAGACTCATTCTAGCTTTCAGCAGTAGGTAGGAAGGATTGCTTTTTTAAAGCATTTATTCTGAGTGCTCCAAAACATAGTTATATGAAAAATATAGTATCAGGGACAAATCAATTATTTACTACAAAATCTTGAAAAAAAAATCTAAAAAATATTTTGAGCACYGAAATAACATAAGACAAAAGACATAAGACAAAATCAAACAGACTTCTCTAAAATGCACAGATATGCATATGAGAAAAATGCCATTTCCCACATAGGATTTCAAACACTTCAGTTTTTACAGTATTCATAGTCAAGGGACTACTAAGAAAAGGTATTCTTTTAACAGCTGTATTTTTTCAGTTCTCAAGTGTCCCCTTATACTCTGCAATCCCTTTCCAACAGTCAACAGGGAGCAAAAATATCCTGGCTCAGTGACTGGGCCCCTTGATAATTTATGTATTATACTGTGCTATCACTGCAGCTTATATGCTTTGAAAGCGTACTCATCCCAAATGCCACATGTAAAGTACACCCAGAAATCAAACCAGGTCCCCAGAGGGTCACTTTTCTGAACTGATAAAAAAGGGAGAAAAACAGAGAAAAGCACCAAGTGGTAGAGCAAGGGGCGTGCAACTTCTGTCTCAAATGGTTGGGATTTTGTGGCAGCAGATGTTCGGGGGCACAAAACAGGCAGGTCACATTTGGTCCTTGAAATAAGCCTGAATTCATCCTGTCTGAAACCCAGTGCAATCTGGGGAGTAAAACATGTTTTCTTGACAGTTATTTTCTTTTTATCTTTTTTATCACTGATAGTTGTTTGAAGCTCTCCACTGCTAATATAATGCTAGCATGATTCCCATATATCTTGGATTAATGGGCAAGAGGTTATCAGACACCTACATAGCATAGCTGTGTGCGCCTGGGCAYGCTTGTAGCCATGCAGAGGGGCAGTCTACCTCTCCCTTCTTGCCTTTCCGACTTAAAAAGTAGATATATAGGCCAAGATGGCTGTGCTGCTTAGGATGAACAGATACTTTATTGAATATTCCTATTTTCAACAATCTTGTCACCTAAACTTTAATATCTTAGGATACATTTTTTTCTTGCCAGATAACCACTTAGATTTCTTTTTTTAATTTAAACCAACGGAGTTCAGGTGCTTTTTCTGATCTTAGGAGTCCTGCTTCAGCCAGCCCACAGGATGGATTACCCTCAGGCAGTGGTGAGAAACAGCTCAGAGTAGCAAGTTGCTGGAAAATAAGTATGTACTGGTACTCAATAGAATAGGAAGGGTTGGCCAACTCTGMCGGAAAGTCAGCAGTCCACATGGCAGGGAGTTAAAGGAAGAGAAAGGACAGCTTTATGGTTAAGGCAACTCACTGCTGCTCTCGAGAGCTGCACTGCCCCCAATACTGACTCCCTATGAGAAGATGGTATGTCACCTAAACCCAGTTTTTAATGGGTGATCACTATTTGCCTATTTCTTCTCCTTGGAGCATCCAACCTGAGACCTTCTCACATGACTTTTCGAAGAGCTGCTCAGCCTGTGCAAGGAGGTTAGTGAGAAATGTGCTTCCAGCAGATGATGAGAAGGTCATTAAAAGAAGTTCTCCTGCATTTGTGTTTGCAACTGACTGCAGTTATTCATCATGTATCTGTAAGAGGGTTGGGAGGGACAGCACACAGTAAATAAGGTATGAGGCCACACTTTATACATGGAAACTGTCATAAAATGGTGAAGAAATCTTTTGATTTTGAAGCTTTAAATTGTTTTAACTTTCTTTTGTGTGCACAGGTATAAGTGTTCTTCTTTCTATAATTTGTGTACTAATATTCAGACACACACCTGAACAAGAACGTATGTAATCTGTATAAAAACTACAGAAAGATAAGCATCTGTTAAAAATTGCCTCTACTCCAAATTGTTTTCATCTCCTAAACAGGATTTTCATTAATAGATTATGATTGGATTAAATGCTACACTCTCCCTTTTTCTTCTGGAGTACTACACATGAAACATATTTAATGTACCAAAAATTCTACATCTTTATCAATATTTTATTAATCATAGTATGTGTCTTCCTTGATGTCTTTTGGCAATATTAATTTATGCTACTATTCAGTTAAAAGAAATCACCTGCTGTTTTTTATCTATGCAAAGAGAGAAACAAGTCTTCAAACACTCATTATCAGCTTCACTTCATAAAGGACATCTTGTTTGTTCRACTCCTTATTTGATTGCTCTTTTCTTCATTATACATAAAAAAGCACCCAGCAACAATAATAACTAGTTAATTGTGTGAAAGGCTTTCATGTACTTTCTGTCTGTACAGAAACAGATAAATCTAGTACCTCTCAGTGTATTTCTCATTAAAGCACATTAATATTTTCAAAGGGAGCAAATAAAATCTTGATTCCCGAGCATTATGGCTAACATACTAGCTTAATTTGGAACATTAAAAAACTGAGATTGTGAGGGAACTGCAAAGCTAAAGAAGCAAGTTACAAAATGTGTCTGATGTTTCAGCAACTTTTAGCATGGCAGCAGGAACCACACGTATTTTCTGACCTTGCTTTGCGACTAGTTCATGCAATTTAGTAGGGGATATCATTTTAGTAGTTACATATGGGTTCCCTGCTGCCATAGTTATCCATGATGTGCTGCTCAGAGGAGCTGTGTTTCGGCGTGATAGATTGCTATGGAAAATTGCCCRTGCTAGAAAGCAAGCTGTCTAATAAAGAGAAGCAATCATACAATTGCTTCCTTGGACACAGCTTCAGAGATGGGGTTCAGACATACAAAACGATTGTAAGTGCCTGGAAAATGATGTAAGGTTTCACACAATATTGCTTTAGTCTGATTTTCATCAGCCYATTTTTTTTTATTTGAAAGTCAAATTCCCTGAACCTGATGGATTATGATATAAATAAATAGTACTGCTCTCCATGGCCAGTGTATGTATCTTTTTCCATCCTTCTCAGAATATCAAACATGACTCTGGCTAATCCCTGGTACCTGCAGCAGAACGGGAGGTGGCAAACAAGAATTGCACTTCGTAATCACCCAGAGCTCACTGCTTCACCAGTACAAAATGAAAGGCTTCATACAGTGAAAAAAAGACAAATAATTCCCTCCTGTYTTCAACACATGCCAGGGTGATCTACAACTGAGTGTCCACATTAAATATATTTTAATTTGTTAACTTGCCATTTTCCTTAGAAAGAATATGATTACCCTTTGACCATAATGAACTGTATGTGGTGAGTAGTATTTTTTCTGATTACTTAGTTTTCATATGAGAGCTCATTTCTTTCTGCTTTACAAAAGCATGTCCCATTTACAGCCATGTTTACAAAGTCTCAGAATGAATCTTCTTCTTCCAAGGTAAAACATTTCTTTGCATTTTTCACCAAAAATACTTTGTTTACACTTTTTTTTCACTTCCATGGAGCTGAAAATACCATGAAAATTTTGTGCCCTAGTTCAAAACCCCTTTTTTGGACTGAGATATATATGAAGAAAAGATTCATTTTAAATTAACACTTTTGTGCATTTTTAACTACAAAAATGAGWCTTTAAAATAAAAAAATGTATTTCCACAGAGTAACAGCAACACTAGAGTGAAAAAAACGTTTAAGACTGTGAAATGGAGAAATTTGAAAAAAAAAGGTTGCCAAGGAAATATTAACTCTATCCTCCTGTACGTATGGATTATGACACAATGACCCATCCTGGTTTTTCACGACTCCTTTCAGATCACATTTTCAACAACGTGCCAGAAATGATCACGGGAGGATACTCACTGAGCAGTGCAGATCTAATACACAGTGCAGTACCGTGCAATAGAAATTTAASTTACTGCTGCCTTATATGGCAGTCATAATGTAGGCTAACCACCAAATGGTAACAGGCATCAAACAACACAGAGACTTTCGTTCACGTGCAGAATATTGTGCCTTACCATACCCAGGTTCTTCCAGCTCGCAGAACCTCCTGTAGGTCATCAACAAAACAACCAAGAAAACCTGTAAAGGTTTCTGGATTAGTCAGCCTATTAAATCATTCTGACACAGGCTGATCCTAAACAGTCCAGTGTTTAGCATTTCAGCCCTTAAAGTCAAATCTGAACAATGTTTAAGAGCATCCAAAGCTTATGAATAAACCTCAGATATTTGCTTTACATTTTTTTCCTAGTTGGGTTGATTGGAAATTGATATAGAGAGTACTGTGCAGAAAGACACAAGCACAAGTGTCTGGAGTTGGAAACTCACTCAGCTTCACCATTCCAAAAACATCCAGCAATTCACACAGATTTAAGAAAATACACATAAGGATAATGCAGATTGTGAGTTTATGTTAGCCTTTAAGCAAGAAAAAGAAAATATCTCATTAGGCTTTGGGAATTTGTACAAGAAAGATAGGGAATAGCCAGAAGGGACAAGTTTTATACGTAAGTGATTTTGTTTGGGAAGGAATTAGAAACAGAAACAGGACAGTAACTAGAAACAGAGGCAGAAATAATTAAACTGAAGCAAGAATAATCAAGGAGATACCCTGAGTAGGTGACATAATTTATCTGGATACGAACGAAGCCAGTAAGTGCTTTGTCTAAGGAATGTACAAGCATGGACAATGCTTGTCCAACAAGTAAGTATGTGTCCAGKCTACGTCATCAGCAGGAAGGTAGCAGGAAGATTCCTCAACACTCTTAGTCAAACAGACAAATAATAATTGTGAGGTGAAGGGCAGCTGAAGTAGACCTGTACAGATCTACTGAATTTTAAACAATGGCCAATACAGAAGAGTTTTGCAAACAATTTACACATTTTGACAACAATTCCTGTTAACTTTCCTCTTTAGGATGGATTTTTTTCAGTATAATGTCTGCATTTCCACATGTGCATGTATGTGGSTGTGCAAGTGTGTGTATGTACCCAATATTTAGCAACTGCGGGTGTGTACACATAGTAAGTACTACAATTTCAATATTATTGGAATATAAGTTACAGCTAAGTGCCAATAGGGAAAACTTCTTTGAAAAGAAGTAGTAATGCAAACAGAGGAAAATCTTCAAGCACATGAACTATGAAAATTGCTGAAATCAAGGAAGTTTGTAATTAGACTTCAGCTGAAAATCTTCAACCAGTATAAATGTTCAGGTGCAGTGTATTTTATTTCAATGAACTCATTCATTCCTGTGTGCATCTAATTTGCTCCTTCTGTAGTCAATAAAAATTATATCCAGTAAAAATTAGACACTAGCATTGCTACAGATTGTGTAGACCAAAATGTCTATAACTCTCCATAAATCCAGACTATGCCTACTCAAAAGAGATACAGCAAGAGATGGCTGTTTCTTAACTATTCCAGAGAATTACRGTTTGTCATATAAACCTATCCTTTGTAGCAATCCAGGACATTAAAAAGTCATTAAGCACTTCAGTTTCAGTGTTTATGGATCACATACTCCTCCAAGTAACTCTTGTAGCAGACTGCAAACACATGCCAGGTGCCAACAAACCGTGTCCTCCCTTGCTGCGGCTGTGCCATCAGAGAGAGAAGAGTAACAGGACTCGGCCTGGGCTGACCTGGGGGCTGCGTTGCACACCCCTGCCTGATACTTCATGGTGAATGATGTGCTTCCCCTTTTCCAGAGCCGGACACAAGGAACGRCTTTGGTGGGTCACACTGCCACTGACCGACAGGCCACAGCCAGCCGTGGTGGAGACCTGCTTTGGGATACCTGTGGTGCRGAAAGGGGATGGGCATAGTCTGTTTCCACTCATGCAAAATTTTCTGTATTCAATATTTGGAAAGACTTCTCCTTCCAACCTCACAGTGTGGAGGAAGGCACGATTCCTTCAGGGTTGCCTCACTGATGCCACTTTCCACGCTACCATCTAACAGACCAGATTCAAACCATTTTAACGCTTGAAAGCTCAGGTGCCATGCTCTTTCCTAGTAATAGGAAAACAAATGAAAGAAGGGAAGAGCTCCTCTCCYGTGTAACTGCAGCTCAGAGCACGGCTTTCTGCACAGAGCCACCATATAACTGAAAATCCAAAGCTGGTGGCCTGGCAAGTCTCAGGACAACAAATGAACAAGAATGTTCAAGAAGGAGTTTACCCCAAACTGGAATGTGTGCAAAAACTACCTATTCGGGGCAGCTCAAATTGCTGTCTCATATGAGTACAACTTTTTTTTTTTTTTTTTTTTTGGGGGGGGGGGCAATTTAAGATTTCCTGGGATATCATCTCATATGTCAGGGGCCCGGGTCTATATAAACACATACATGCCTTAACTAGCAGCTCTGTATTGAAAATCAACGTGCATATGACAAAGCTAAAGTTTGTTATATCTGTTCATCAAATTTTGTATTTATGATCCAAATGACGTATCACATTTTCAGTAYTTCTTGTTGCATGTGTTAAAAGATATTTTAAAGAAAAATCACAAATATAGTGAATGAAAAAAAAAATCTATATTTTCCTTGAGATCACAATGGTTGAGAAAAGTTCAAAGATGATTCTGATAAAGTTGTCTGAAAAATGATGGCTTCACATTGAACCAAGAAAACAAAGCATTAAGAGATCTACAAGACATTGGCATTGATGCCTTAGAACTACTTAGGAAGCATTAAGAAGTGTTACCCTGTTCTGCTGGTTTCATGCATTGTGATTCTTAATCAAATCATATTGAATATGCCTGATGTGATCAGTTATCATATTTATGAACAAGAATAAAGAGGAAAATTAGGAAATGTGTGCTAAGGCTGTGGCAAAGACCATCATCTATGTTGTTTTTAAAGGTACTAGGGTTAAGTGAGATAGTTGGTTGCGTGCTTCGTGAAGGTTTCCCAGTTTGTGCAGAGAAATCAGTTCAAGCATGAAAAAGAAGGAAATTCTGGCCTTTAAGGAATAACTCACCACTCCAATATTAAACATGTGTAAATTATTTAGCCTGCCCTTTGCACAGATTTTCAGATGAGGGAAAAGTAAACCAGCCAAGCTCTGCACGAAAAACCACCAGAAACTTGTTAGTCACTGTTAAAAATATTTATAYATAATCCTTAAACCTGAAAGTAATTACAGAAAAAGTAAAGAATGTACTTTTATTTGCCTAACACTTCATTCTATGTATGTGTTTGTGTGTATGTGTGTGCACTTAAGGAAACAGAGTGAATTCATCTCACCTGCACATCAAGATGCTGTGTTGGTGCCACTAGCACTGGCATCTCTCTATTTCCTTAATAAGGCTAGTTTGAGGAATATATGTACAACTCTGCCCTCAACAATTCTCCTCAGGCAGGGCCCAGATACATAACCTTATTTTGGGAAGAAATATCTATTTTCTGACCCACATTTGCATTGGAGAAAAGCAAATAAAAAACAGAGTTTCCAGAGAGTGCCTGATGATCCTCTATCTTAAAAGCAACCACGTAATAACTATGATGTTTTGTTAGACAGATGCATTACTGGTATGGACTGGGGAGGGTAGAGGGAGGACTCAGAGGCTCACTGCCCCCCATCCCATCCTCCCGCTGAAAAAGAGGACAGGGATGAAGTGGCCTCAGTGAACGGTGCTTAGGGAAGGGCTGTGATGACTAAACTGTTAAGACGAATACAAGAAGAGGAGGTCAGCAGATGCYGTGGCAGATAAAGAGCACAAGCAGCATGGAGGAAAAGAGGCTGATGTGGTATTTGACAGATGTGTATTCCAATGTGGCATATATGGCATAGATTGCATATATGGCAATGTGTATGGCAATGTCAGAGGAATTACAACTACTTAGTATTATAAATTCTGAGGTTTTGTATATATACGGGCCAAAAAATCCAGGGACAGAAACTCCCTGCTCCAATAAACAGTCTAGTCATCCGTATAAACTGTTGGTTAACACTCTATACCTTTTTTATTATTATTTTGTTATCTGGAAAACTTTGACATATCATAACAATCTCTTTTGCCTAATAATTTAATTGCCCATACAAGGTCACTGTTAATGAAGTTTGCTAATATCTACCTCCTTTTCAATTCAGTCCACTAGTCCTTATTCTACCATTTTCATGAATCTTAACTATTACTGCTCAAATAGTTTCATTGGATTATATTGCTTCGTCTCTTTTCTTTCTCTCTTCTTCTGTAAACCCTTGTATGATTTTGTTTGCACTACTTTGAATTCCACCACACTTGTCCATAAAAGACAGACAAGAGTAACAATCACAACCAAAGAGGAGCTCAGAATTGCATGACTTGTGTTATACATTGCTTCAAAGAGACTATATTAAAAGAGAATGTTTATTCCCCTCGTTGTACTCTGTAGTGATATCTTGCTCCTCATTTCTACACAGTGGCATTCATTTCTTTTTGAAAAATCGTAGCACCYTAATTTTAGGCCTAAATTGTTGCTGGTGATATTTATTATTTACAATAACATCGAATATCTACCAGGTGTTTTACAGGTCAATCTGAACAGAAGCCAATGTTTCTTTTAAATTATTCCTAAAAGCTATCTTCTAAAACATTACCTCCAGGAGAAATGAATTCATTTCTCCATATTAAAGGGGGAAAAAAATCTTGTCTATTATTTATTGGTGCTGCTTTTGCAGCCAGAGGCCCTGTGCAGAGTTTGGGGACCCTAGCTTGAGAGGCCCTCTTAAATACAGGAACTCAAAAAATAGCACAAGTTCATAACTCTGGACCTTCCTTGCTCACCCTTCAGGTTTCTGAGGCATAGAGCTGGAGAACTGGCCCAGGATATGTTTTTGGCTTGATCTAAGCAAATGGTATTACAAACTGTGGATATTATAAATAAAATAATTCTTGCCATTAAAAACATGTGGTAAAAGTGTAGATAAGACATTAGGTCAGAAAAAAGGAAGAATGTGACTTGCCTCAACAGTGCATGTTATTAACAGCTCTTGACTAATGTCCTGAGGAACCCATGTGGGAGGAGAGAGGATAAGCCCCAGCAAGTGAGGTCTCTACCCAACCCCCTCCCACGACCTCACGTTAGACTCCCCCATCCTCTGTCTCTTTGAAGAAGCAAGCCCACCAGGTCCCCGGCTGCCTTCAGAGAACCTTCTCAATTTCCCCATACAGTCCCATATTTGGACTTTTTTTTACTCCTTTGGCCCTTGCCCTTTCCCTCTGTTTCCATACATTGTCTCCTATAACATTGGCTTGGCTGGGGCCTTGGCTTCCCCAGGTCCCATCCTTTACGGAGAAAGGGGAGGGAGGGCAGTATTTAGCTTTGTTAAGGGTTGATCGTGCCTGCCCCATTGGGGAAACCAATACGAATGGACCAGGTATGTTTGCAGAGAACAGGTCTCAGTTCTGAGGAAGTTGTGTTGTGGGAGCCTTTCATGGGAAATTGGATCTAGTGAAGGTTTCAGGTATGAGAAGTGCTGACACCTTCCTCCAGCTCCCCCTGGAAGCCTGCAGGGACCTCAGGGAAATGCTTAGTGCCTCTGTGCCTGGTGGTGTGCAGCCTGTGTGCCATGTGCGCAGTTTGTGTGCCATGGGATAAACAGGAGTCCTAAGTCAGGAAGACTGAAAAAACACAGTGTCCATAGGAACATCTTTTTCTCTCTGCCAAGAGAATTATCCGAGCGTAGTTTCTATATACTCACTCGAGTTTCCTCTATGAAGCAATGCTCTCTTCTTGTCTGTTTGACAACTGGCTGTGGTTACAAACCCAGATAGTCTGGACTCTAACAAAAAGTAGTATGTTTGTTCAAGTGTGAGTCTCAGACTTAGGCAGGCACCTCTACAGCTGTATCTAGTAGAGCAATTCTTACAAGTGTTCTAGCAAATGTATATATGGTGCAGATAATAACAAACAGGGAAGAAGTAGAAACCATCGACTGATTTCCATGACGCATTCAATTCATCTGCCTGGGTCTCAAAAATAATCCGAGTGCACTTCTCAGCTGCTATCGCCTGCTGACAGATTTTGACTGATAGAAATTATGAAGAGCTCTTGGTAGAACTTTAGATGTTCAACTAGAGCAGTTTTACCTGAGAGTAAGTAATAATTCAAAATACAACACAGCAAATTTGTAGCAAGTATATTATGTATTTCAGCATAACTTCTGTTACATTCTCTCAGTACTGAAAAGATTGTATGTTGTAACTATCCATGAAATTTAAACTTCYCACAAAATGCAATCTTCTTCTGTTTTTGACAAAATTGTTATCAGAAAAATGAGCCTGAGGTATTTCAATGAAATTAYGCAGGAACAGCACACAGCTAAAAAGAATGGTAATATATAAGAAAATTAGCAAAGAAGGAAAATTACTGGACTGACAGCAGCAGATTGGGATCTCTCTTCCTTACAGACCCGATCCTTTAATTTTTGCTCAGAAGATGAAGTACTTTACCCATTGACTTTACTGGAAGTAATAAAGGAGTAAGGTACTATTCGATAGAAGCAATGGTGTCAGAATTTAATACTCTGGGAAACAAATACAATTCAAATACCGAGAAATTCACTTAAGACTTAAGACAAACATAAGCATACATGTCACACTATGAATAAATGCCTTATGTAATGGTTGGGTACCACTGCTTCTGAGTTCTCAGCTAAATGTTTCAGAGGCGGTGTGTTAACGCTCCCCAAACTCACCTTACAAAGATCTTTTGCCTCTCTACAATCACTTACATGACTGGGCTGTGTTAATCACAGAGTTGCTAAGGGATTTGCTGGTTGTGTAGTAGTTCAAGGATTCTTCAGTGTCATAGAGCTGCACCATGTACTTTTTATAATCAATGCTATTGTACACGTTACCCTTATCACCAGTGCAGAAATACACTCTTCTAGATTCACTATGCCTAAGCCTAAATAGATATGATACTGAAATATTAAATATAGCTCACTCATCTTTYCCCATACAATTCTTGTAGAAAACATGTAATAATGGAGATTGGAAACTCAGAACTTTGTTAAGCACTCAGCTGCTCCAGCAGTAAAGTCAATGTTTACAGAGARGAATCTTCAAACCTTTACATGCCATGTGAGGTATCGATCTTTTAAGTCCAGAAAACTGAGGTATATGCTTAATTTTACTAGCAAGAGCACTCCTGCTAGTAGCATTTAAACATATGGATTCATGTGTGAGGGATCAAGGTTTATCATYTCCCTTAAATGTGTTGACTCCCTGCAGTTAAATACAGCACATGAATAAATTGGAAGGCAGGTCAAATTTSCTTTTTTTCAATAGCTTTCAATTTGAAAATAGGCTCATCAAAATATAGAAAGGAAAGGACCTGGCAGGGTTAGCCAGGCCATCACCCTGCTCTAAGACAGAATTAGCTAAAGTTTCGTCATTCCCAGCAGACATTTCTCTGATCAGTTCCTGAGGACCTCGGATGACAATGGTTCCACAACCTCCTACACAACCTTTCCTACTTTACATCATCTTTGCTTAAAAAAAAAAAAAAAAAAAAAAGAGAGAGAAACAAAGGGGAAAAAAGAATTTTCTAATGTCTAACCTGCATGATTCTGCAGTTTTCACTGTCCATTATGGACAGGGAGAACAGATTATTCCCCTACTTTCTGCAATGACTCTCTATGATTTGAAGGTCTGTATCTGATCAGTCTTCTGCAATCTGATGAGTTATATCTGATCATTTTTTTCTTCTTTAGGCTGAAGAAACCCATTCTTGTTGAATTGGCAGCAATATTTAATTGTATAGAAATGGCTTTTTTATGCTTTTTTCCTCCCTATTTTTCAAAAGAACAGCACTTCAATTACTTCATCTACTGTGCTGACCTTTTTTGTTTTTTTCTGTCTCCTTCTGCTTACCTTGTTTSTTCCTTTTACCTTCTGAGTGAAAAATAGCAGAGTGAAAAGGAAAAAAAAAGCAAGGAATCCACGATCGGGAGCCTAAAATGAAATTATTTCAGAAAGCTGAAAACTTCTGCCTGAAGTACTTCAATTTTTTTTTCCTTTCAAAACATGTGGAACTACAACTATTTCAAGATTTTCTGGAAAAAATAGCAGTAGTTTTCTGTCACCTCAACACACAAGTTGGACACATATGCAGTAATACATTTAAAATTCTCATGAATGTGTGACTATTTCTACTCAGGGCAAAAATAACAGAGGAGATAGAGCTACAATTATGCTGACACATTTGTAATTCTGAAAAGAAAATTGTGTAAGTGTAGGCAGCTTCCATTATACTTAAGAAAGCTGAGATGAATGAAAGTGCTGATGAAATAATCTTTCCTATTATATATGTGTAAAAATCAAAGTAGGAGAATCTCTATTCACTCATTGCTGCCGAGATGTTCCTATGATGCTTAAAAATATTCTAGCCTGACGGTGCACCTCTTACCTTAGTAGAAACACAAGCAGAACATAGGGAGAGACGGGAGAATTTGTGTACTGAAAGTCACTGTCGTACTGCTACAAGCAACCGTATCACAAAATCCCTCTCACAGACTGAAAAACCTCCATCTTAAAAGTTGTGGGGCTTCTGTATCTGCTGCTTCTACACAGAAGCTCTTTCTGAACCCCATCCCTCCTATATTTAGGAGCTTTCTGATTTCTAAATTTATGCTAATTTCCAGTGTAAATAGATTCGCAGCAATTTATACCCAGATGTTTTTATGCCAACATTGCCCTTAATTTAATTTTTTATTTTTTCTCACTAGCACCCCCTCCACCAATATTTATACACAGCAATATTTTGCCCTTTTTATCTAGCACTGAACATGCTGAACAAGCCAAGTCTTTAAATCCCATCCTATATAACAGATCTTGCATTTGCTTGACTGTTTGCAGGCCATTTTCTGCATCTTTGAGGTCAAGCACACATTCACACCAGAAGCCAGGTGAAAGAAAAGCAAGCTCAGAGAAGACTAGTTACCACATGCTCAGCTCTAACTGAACTGCTCCCTTGCAGGATTTGGTAACTACCTGCAAGCAAGACAACAGTGAAACTAAGTAGCTCCATTATAATGAAGAAACTATCATCGCTGACGAAACGCACACCTGTGTGTATTTACGGACCATGAACTCTCCGAGCTTTCACTTTGTCAAACTGAACAAGTCAAGGTAATTTAATCTCACTTCCCGTAATAGGCTGCTCCATAACTACACTGGCAGCATTTTCTGTGTGTGTCCTAGTGGGAGTCAATCTCTTTTGATTAAGATGTAAGTCTAAATGAGATCTCACCAAAGTCTTACTAGATGGAACTTCATATTCCTGTATAGAAACAGTCTCTTCAGTATATTCTAGGACTGTTTCTGGCATTTTCAGGACCATGTGCCTTTGATCAAATTAATGGTCACAGGATAGCCAATATAACCAGATCTTCTTGATGAGTTTTTTCAGCTGATGAGCTCTCAGCTTGCAGCAAAAAATCTTCTTATTAGTTTCTAAGTGCAGGAACTTGTATTTTCTACAACCGAATTTCATCCTACTTCTATTACTAGAGACTTCAAGGTCATCTGACTCTCTTCACATGATAACCAAATTTCTTCTTTATTGATGCTGCTTTCACACTTGAGATTGTCAGCAAATTTCATTAGCACACTCCTACCAAGGTCATAAATTAAAATACTAAATAAAATTAGTCCCCAGAACAGTTTTGGAGGAACTCTATTAATAGATTCCCTTTAGTCTAATACTTCCTTTTTCAGTAGCACCTGATCTCGTCTGTCTTTTAGCTAGTTCCTCACCCATAATGCAAACCCACTTTCTCCAGCACTTTCTTCTGTAGTGTTGTATGAGTCATGAAATTCAGAAAGCTGAAATTCAGAAAGCTGACATTTCCTGTGTCCATAAAACTTGCTGTTTTAAGAAAGAGAGTGCTGAATTCTTTGAAAGGAAATGTCACATTTGCCAGTTGATGCCTGCTAAGTTACAGGAACCAGAACTTGACTTTTCTGGGAAATCCAACTGCACTCCTGTCCTGTGAAACATGCGGAAAAAGCTACCCATCTTAGCCAACCTGGAAGCAAGAGGAACAAAATTTCCCAGACATCGAAGAAAGCAATCAGCACAGTGCCCTCGTAGCTCATTACACCTCYGTCTACTCTGATCACAGAGACACGTGGGGAGGAAGGGAGGTCAGAGCTGCTGTTTGCTCAGGAGAAAAACCCTTGCCAGGGAAATGGGAATAAAATTATTTCCCATCACTCAATGTGCCTAAATGAGCCCCTCAGGAATGTTTGTCTGCCCACTCTAGTAAAAGACCCTGATCCTTTGATTCCTCTCTTTTTCTTCTTGCCAGTCAGGCAGAGCACTCAGCCATCACATGCACGCTCATGATGGCTTTTTCTTCTTTAAGTTATGTCTTTTTTTTTCTTCTAGTAGAGAAGCTTTATTCAAACAGGAATCATTTGGGAAATGATTGATAGCCTTCTTTATACAAGGAGCCAGATGACAGCATYGCGACACTCCTTATATGCTAGCATTAACCTAACCTAAATGATGCCTACATAAGAAAGTCTGGAGTGCCTTCATCTCTTATATTACACACTAAAGACCATATGGAAACTCATTTAAAAGGAATGAAGTGCAGTGACCTTCTGTATTATTGCAATGCTTCCAAATATCATCAAAAGCTGTTACAAAGCTGTAGTGACAGATATATGGAGCATAGTGTATCCTTTTATTGTTACCAACTGAAAGCAATTTTTATCAATTACACACACACCAAGCACARATTACACATTGGATACAAGTTATTGCTGTGCTTATTGCTATTGTCAGTTTTTTGCTGTTTTAGAGCTGACAATATTTTTGATAGAAATAAATGCTTTCAATTAAGCAGTGAGGAATAACAATTGCCATTAGTCTACACAAGCAGTTAAATGAATTAAGCCTGCATTCTGTAGGGCTGCTTATTAATACTATTTATTTAAATTTTGCTTCTTTCAATCTGAAGGATGGAGGCAGACTCTAACCCTGACAGCACTGTACAGCAACTGCGTCGTCTGCCAGTAGAACAGCAAGAGGGCAAGAGCAGTTTGCGCCGTGATAGCTAATAACAAGCGTACAGGATGAGCAAAACATGACAGGTGATAAATATCAACCAGAATCAACTTYAATGGACATTTTATGGGACACACAAAGACATCGTATAATCCCTGAAACATTTKGCTTTTTAAATAATAGACTTTGAACTGTAAGCCTGGTTACACAAAACATTCAGTAGTATAGCTCATTCACTTAGGGGGGGAAAAATAGAGAACTACTACCAAATATGTATAACAGACATTTTTTTGATGTGAGAGAAGGAGGAAGGGGAGAACAGAAATAGGTTTGTGAGTGACTGGATCATACACTGGAAATTTTTGAAAGACAGTATTTTAGATTCTCTATCTGAAGAAGCTATTAAATTATTTCCTCAATGCTGAGTTAATTTAACAGTAAAGGAGTCAAAAAYAATGTCAAATTATGCATTTTTAAACAGCTCTGAACATTTATGCATCACAAAATAGCATATCAATTTAATTTATCTTTTGCTGGTACAGTTAGGATTTAGCATCAAGTTCAAAATTCATCCTTTGCCTCCCCCAGTTTAAAATATTTAATGTTTCTTAATCCAACATGGAAAGTCAGGAGACACAAATGAAGTGCACTGCTTGCTGTTCCATTTTTGATAGTTGACTGATTTTTTTAACACTGCTGCTTACAGTGTGTGAAGGATTTCTTAAGGGTAACACAATAAATAGAAATGTGCAAACTACCATGGAGTTCTTCTCCTTTCGTTACCAGTAAATTGGTTTTCAATAATCCCAGAGGTAAAGAAAATGCATGAGAAGCATGCGCCCCAACATACCATAYGGAAAAATGCCATGTTATGCAAAGTACATGGTGCATGTCTCTSATGTGTTTGCCAAGATGCAGGAAAACATCTGGACTCAGTGAAGCACATTTTTCAAAACTGGAGACAATAAAGTGACTACTGAGGAACCAAACAAAGAAAGGAAATATGTATGTGTCCAGATTTCCCCCCAAATTAACGCTGTGATGACAAGTGCACTGACAGCGGGAGTTTCTGCCAGCTTCCCAAGAGACCTGTGCCAGCCATCCAGCCCCTGCAAACAAATGCTGTAACACTAAGCACGAAAGCAGTTTGATGGAGGAGAGTTCATTTCAATAATGCTTCAGTTAAGCTCCCACATTCTAGCTTCAGGCTCTTACGGAYGGATATATGTCTACGGTGCAGCTGGGAAATGCGGCTGATCTGCATGCCCAAGCTAGATTTAATCTAATAGCAGTGCAGAGGTGATGATTATCTGGCTTGAGCATATCAATCTGTGTGACAACCACACGTCTAATGGCAGCATAGCTGGAATCACAAGCAAATAATATGACCTTGTTTAGGAAAAACTCAGCATCCTTGACTGGCAACTGGAAGTGAAAGTAGAAACAGATAGTCGAAAGATTCAAAGTAAAAATRTTGAAGATTTACTCTGGAAGAAAGAAGTTAGGATTCAGCTCCTGATTAAACACCWGCACACAGGTGTGAAAAAYGCTAGTGTCTCTGTGTGAGCTAGGTATGTCCCCAGKGTATCAATGGCAATCTAGACAACACAACTGGTGGAGTTCAGAGAGCTACGCATCTCATGCTAAAGGGGACACCTGTATATGGTCAGCCAAACAGCTTTATGGACTGTCCCCAGCTTGCCATCTGTACACCCCATTTTAATTGGTCAGACAGACTTATACAAAACAAACTTTATACAGAACAGCTCAGGGTAGCATACAGTTGACTCGCTCTACCATGAGATAGAACAGACCCTGGGGTACATCTGGGTCTTAGGCAGCGCCTTTACACAGTGCATTAAGAACRCCAAGGAACAAACCCAAGCACTAGGTCCCTGGTTGTCCCTAATTAATAGCTCTTTTTCTAATACTGTTTCTTTGGCTATTTCAATGAGCTCTTTCCAACACAGATCTGATACGGAGGGAGCTAGGCCCAAGTAGCCTGGATATTGTCAGTCTGCAYCACTTGATTTCTCAGACAGGAACCAGTTCCTATCTCTCTTCTTCTTAGCACTGTGTCAAACTCACTAGATCCATACAGCTCACTAAATCCATAGCCAGGGATGCTGATTACTTAGTATCCAACGTCTTGGGCACAAGAWTCTCATGCGAACAGCTCCTGAGCCACTGCACTTAAGAGCTAGTTGCTGGTCACCCTTGGTCTACATGGGGTTGTTGACTCCGTGAAGGTGTTTGCTTTTAAGACGAAGTAATAATTGTTTGAACACGTTCAAATGCTACATCATTCCTTCATTCACTGCAGTATATTATCAGCATCTCCTTTCTTCACTGATAAAAAAAAACACAGTGTGTCTCCCAGGAAAAGGAAAAAAATGCATTACATATACTGCGATACATCWCCCAGCCTACTTGTCTTCCTCTTTTACAGAGCAATTTTATAGAACTGCTAAGACAAAGTAAAAAAAATGTATCAGTCAATGACATTCTGAGTTAAATCATCAAGGACCTTGAGAATGATTAAGACACAGTAAACATTTAAAGCTTTCAGGGTTAAAATTTTGCAAGCTTACTGCACCTTTTATGCATGCCACCATGCAGTCTCAGCAAGTAGGGAGATGGAAATTTTCCTAATTCTTACTTTATTAGGAGTACTTTATGCTTACCTTATCCATTTTACAGAAAATAACAGGTGCACAGAGGCAAAGTGACAAGACAGATGCCTGAAGTAATTCCTAGAGAAGCTCTGCAAGTGTAAGTGTATTGCTGCCTAATGTCACCTTCAGCAGTGGCTCTAGTAGGGAAGAGAAGAACCCCTCAGAACAATCTCCACATATTTCCACTATATTTTACACCTGTGACAACAACATTTCCTGGATCAACAGCATCAACTGATGTAAAATGTAAGAACGTGTAAAATGGCCATCACAGACACTTGATCTTCAGCTCTCACTAGCAGGACATCATCAGCCAATGTAATCATTTCAGTTTTATTTCTTTACACTGACTTCGAACTATGTAACTCTAATTCTTATTTTTTTGCTTTACGTAGAGGCTGGGATTGAAGATGGAAACACATAGCACTTACAGTAGTGTTTATTTCCACAACAGTAGAAAGATCGGTCAGATGTGAGAGATTTTTATCCACAAAGGAATACAATAATTATTCAGTCAGAAGCCAGTGTAAGCAGTGAGAACAGTTTCCCTGGACAATACAGTGAGAATAAGTGAAGAATCCTTCCCCTTCTTTCTACGCAGTCACAGTACAAGATCTTCTCATCCAAACAGTAACATCGTTTCACTGAAAGTGTTTTGAATAAAACAAAACTACACCACTAACCCTATTTTATAGATGAGAAACTTGAGCACAGAAGGTTTACTTTCCCTCATCACAAAACAGGTCACCAGATGTCTTCTTTGCCAGGCTAAGCCCTACCAAGCACATCTCCACATTCCTTACTGAATTTATCACAAGAAGTATCATTCAGTATCAGCAGGTGGAAGGCGAGGGTATCCATCTGATTGTTGGTCATATGCAAGTTTCAAGTTAGCTAACACTGATGCTGACAATGAAAAGGGGGAAAAAAAGGAAGGATTAAAATGAATATATAATAATTGTCCTGTCAGCACATCACCACCAGATTGCATCTTTTATTAAGACAGAGTTATACAGGGCTATGATAATGCTCAGTCATGCACCAATGCTTTCCTTCGAGACTTAGGAGTAAAAATAATAGTAATTGGTATTAATTAGCTTCACTCAATGACCTTGCTACGTAACTGTTAACTTGGGCCACTTGCAGTAACTCCTTATACCAACCTGAAACTTATGAAAAGGRCTCATCCATATGTCTGTAGGCTGACTGAATTAAATAAGACTTTCTACYGTCACTGCCTTATCTTTGGAACTTATAGTTGTACATATAACAAAATACAAGAAATTACATTACTAAATTTGATGTTACTGGAAGAAGAAGAGATAAAAATATCTATTCACAGATGTTCTCAAATAGCAGACATAAGAATTATTTCTGCTTTCAGTTAGCTTCTATTAGCTACTGACTCTGGAAACTAATAGGGACTGTACACRGCTGAAACATTTTTCAAGCCCCAGCAATATTTCATGAGGATCCTTCTCACAGAGCTTCAAGTCTAAAAAAAGTTTTGAGAGATTTGACAAGAAATCAGAAGAGTTATCATTGTCCAGAATTCTAACAAAGGAACAAATGATTAGAGGTACAGTCAGCCAAGGACTCCTCCTTAGAATAACAGCTAGCAAACTTCAGCTAGGCCATTAAAAAAAAAAAAATCTGAATCATAGACTTTTACCATCTCCTATGCAGCATTATATATCTCACTCTTGGATATTTTATCTTCTAGGCCTGCCACCTTTAATTTCTTTTCCATACTGTTGCTTACATCTCTTTGAWTAGTTCTATATCTTCTTGTACTGCCTTGATACAGCATTTCTGTCTTTTTTCTCACACTTGTAAACAGTGATTACTGTCCTCATGTCCTTTGTTTTTCTTTTGACGAAGTCCAACTACAAACATTTAGAACACCTAATATACTGCAAATTTACCTTTCCTGACCTTAATTTTTTCTGTCTTTTCCTTTGGATATCTTCCCAACTTTTTGGTACTTTTCTGGCAATCTGATGCTCATGGATCAGACGGAGCAGGGTATATTTACTATGTGCATTTCCAAATAGYGCCAAGTGAAAGGTTGGCGCTCACTCATACCAAATACAGAGGAGGCCAAAGAATAAGCGAGTTCAAAAAGAKGTAGACTAATTCATGGAAAACAGATCCATAAATGACTATTTATGTGTGAGGAGAGAACTTCTTTTGGAAATCGGACAGCTAAGCAGAGAAACCAGGAGACCTTTTTTTTGTGGGAAAACATATACCTCATGTTCCTTCCTTGACTTCAGATCTGGACTCATCTTTGGATTTTCCTAATTACTGAATATATGTAATGTGGGATGGGCTGGAAGGATGGAGGAGAATCTGTCAAAGATTTGCAATGTTCTACTTAATATTTTGACCTATATGTGGACAGAATAACCTTTTACGGCTAGCTATCAGCATAGCTCTGCACAACTATGAGCTGCACAATTCTTTCAACTCTGAAATTAAGCCGATCAGTTACAACACTCCAGTGGCTTCTTACAATCACTGCAGGGRGCCCGGAAGCACTCTTAACATATTTTAGGAAATTAATCCCTTAAGAAAAATAATGTAAATGATAATAATTGCAGTGGACACGGTAGCCTTTCAAAAGCAACACATTGCTTATGAGTCAGCTGAAATACAACATGCAGAGTTCTTCAATGTTAGCAAGCTATATTTAAGAGGAAGTCCTTCAGAAATGGGAGAAAAGGACTCAGCATGGACTCTGTTTTGTTTCTCTGTATCCCCTTTATCCATCTTGAGCTACTGAACATTTTGAAAAAAAMAATCTTTGACTGCTTGGCAGATTTGCGAATTCTTCAGCTTCTCTCCTTTTAAAATAATGTGCAGGCATTTGGGTTTCTAAGACCTCAGATTGCTCCATCTTTATGAAGACAGCTGTAACCAGGACCATTCCATGCACAAACTATACAGCACGTTTTGCCTCCCTTTTCTCACTAGAAGTTACTCCATTCTGTTCCAGTAGAGGGTGTATTACAGTCTATTTAGATAAACCAGACAATATATATTGTTCAAAATAAGGTTTGGTTTCCTACTATAACAACTACAAGGTAATTAAACCTATTTTTGTTTTCTTTCAACAGCTAATGCCAAGATGGAAAGGGTTCTTTTTACTATATATTGCTTCACTGAGAATTTGACTATGACCATTTCTGAGGAGAATCTGATTACAGTTTCATATTAATGTTTACAGTTGAGCACACAGAGTATCAGGTGACTCATAATAACGTTGACTTACAACTGAGAGCATGCAAGGTACATAGTTATCCGAGAGAATTCTACCATACTAAGAAAAATGAAACGTATTACAGTAGAACAGTTCCTGCAAGTGAACACAAAAAGAATGCATGTATAGGCAAYGGGAATTTTCAGATAGCAAGAGAAAATCAGTGGAAAATATCTTTCAGAACTTCTTTATTTCTATTCACGAATAGATTTTTTAAACTGAAGGTAGAATGTTAATTAGTTGCTTTCAGATCTCACCTCACAAGACATTCAGGAAACTGAAATAGTCCTTACCTTCAGACTGCTATGGGTAGAATGTGAGACCTCTGAGATGCCTGCTTGTTTCTTTTTTTTCATACTTACAGGTATCATACGTGCCTCCATTTGTCTGGTTAATGTGATGTGATGAGAGCTGTAACTGCAATGAGACCTCTATACTCTGAGGACAGGAGGACACAGGGTCTGCATTGCTCCATCTCYGCTCTTTGCAGCACTTGCAAATGCGGAAAATGCTTTGGTCCCAGCCTCTGCTACCAAAGACCCTTACACGTGCCTGGCTTCAAAAAGACGCGCTCCTCGGAAGTCCAGGGCACAACATGCAGAGAGTCTGTGGAGGTTCAGCCCAAGGGAATGCTTAAGTTAAGCTAGGCCACTTAAATGGTCAGGTAAGGATGACTGGCCTTTTGCTATTTTAACTCTTTTCTCTGCAGTTTCTGTACTCATATGAATACACAGGCACTGTTTGGTTTTGAAAAAGCTGGTCTGAATTCTGAGTTAGAAGATCAATAAAACAGACTAACACTGGGGATTGATAAGAGAGAACATGTAGGGAAGAAGGACAATCTAAGAATAAAAAATACGTAAATCACAAGATACCCTAGAAAAGGCTAAGGCTTAGGTCCAAATGGGACATGTGCCAGAGACAACAGGGAAAACTCAGAAGTGCAGAAGCCAAAAAGATCTGAACAATATATTAACTTTAAGATCGTACTATATAGGTAGACCCTGACACTGTTGTTCCAAGACATACATTACAGAACAGACTCATGGGAAAACACTATATTTCTGTCATTTCTATTTGCAAGTATGCTGGAGAAGTTACTGGGAAGCTTTTTTATCATAACAGTTGCTTGGAAGCTGAGAGCCACTCTTCGCGAAAAGCAGCACTAGACTTTCTCTCAGATTAATAGCTGAGCAATGCAAAAACAAGATGTGCCTGAGTGTTAGAACCAGAAATCCTAACATAAACCAGTTCTTACAAAGCACAACGTCCTCAAGTATGGTCTCATTCTAGCATGGAGGTCAGTATATACTGACCATACTGGTCTACCATTCATTCTTCAGCAGCTAGATCATACTGGCATTACAAACAGGGCTTGTTAAATGTTTAAATTTGTTTGTTTAGTTACCGTCATTTCTACGTTGCTTTCAGTGCATGGTATGGAAACAGAAAGAAATGTTACAAATTAAGTAATTTAAACAAATCTTCACAGCACTAATAAACCATTCCAAGCAAAGCCATAATTTATCATCATCAATTACAACTTGCTCCTCGGGTCAGAAATGTAAAATTACTTTTAATTGATGAAGACATCAGAGGAATGTTAAAACCGCGTTGCACTCTGCCCCACAAAGTACTTCACAAAGAAAGCCAGGATATCAACACCAAGCCAAAATATGATATAGCTTTTTTTTTGGGGAAAAAAAAAAAAAAAAGCGAGCCTTTTCACATTGAACCATTACAAGCAAGCATCGATCAATAGATGCACACTCCCCCTTTTTTTGTTTTTTCAGACAGACTATTACAGATATATTTGCTGGCTCCTTTTTCTTTTGCACACACAAAATCCTCAGTCTACATGGAAAGCATGTAACTGAATATTTCAAAAGATGATTTTTTTCATGATTATTAAGACATTACTTGCAATTACATTTAAATGATAGCTGTTTGAGCAGCTCTGAGTATCATCGTCACTGAAGTGATATATTCCCAAATCAGCATGGAATCATTTGTGACTAAATCTCACAAACAGCCTAGTAAACACATTTCGGGGGGTAATTTCCTTGAAGAAATGAACATACAGATGAAAACATTTACAGTGCTTACTTGCAAATGTAACAGCAAAAAGCTACTGAACAAGAGGTTTGAACCATCTTGAGCGTTTGCACTCATGGCTTTTAAGCAAGGCCAAATAGAGATCATGAGAAAATATTTCCTGCAAACTCATCTTTCTCTGTTATGACATTTTAAAAGATTGCCAATGGATAGGGTGCTTCCTTTTGGCTGAACACTTCACCCTCAAACCACACGTATTCTAGGTAGTGGGCAGCTCAGTTCACTAATGCTTTATTACTAGCAGCTGAGGTCCACAGAACTGATAAAACACAGAACAACACTTGCCCTTACACTGCTTTTTGGATTCTCACCTCCTTGAAGGTTTCTTTCTGCTGTAGTACAACTGGTGATCTGCTGCTCTAAAGCTGCATTGTCAAGGTGCCGAGACCCAATTTCTTTTTTATGTTGGAGGCGCAAAATGTGCCCTGGTTGCCTTTCATGAGAGAATGAAAATGCAACAGCAGCAGAACAAGCAGCACAAACAGCTTTGAAAGTCAGCACAAGACAAAAACACCTGTATTAATCTGCCCTTTCATGTAGCTCACAATTTGCCCATCCATCCATGCTCCCACAGCTCTTTCATGTAAAATGAAGATTATCGCTATAGAAAGAGGGAAATAATTTAACTTTATAATTGTAATCTACTAGAACAACTTCTAAAATAACTGCATAGGTGGAGAAAAAATTATACACAACCATTGCTCTGTATCCTCAGATAGCTTTGCCCTGGTTTCCTTTTACAGCACAAAAGCTAAATTTACACTCTACCAATACCCATTAATCACTAGACAAAGAAAAGAAATAAATAAAGGCTAGGTGACAAACTGGAAATACTCTTAGTAAAGACACAAAGATAGTTTTGCATCTGAGAGCATGTAGGGCTTCAGCTAATTGGACTGCAAACAGTGCATGGCTATGGCCTGCTTTTTCACAGAAATGATGGTAAGGTCTGCCACACTGTGTTTTTTGTTTTTTTTAATATTTTTGTTGCAAGGTGCATGTTTTCTATTTTGGAATATCCTTTTCTGTGTATTATAAAACAGAAGCAGTCATTTGAACATAAAAAAAGATCTTTGAAGACATATAAGCAACTTAGTTAATAATAAACAGAGAAACAGCAGCAAAATTTCTGTCAGAATATATTACCTGCAAAAAAAACCTGGCAGAACTCTATAAGGGGGAAAAGTTATTAAGCAACAGATTTATTTGTATCCACCTAAATCTACTGGGAAAGTCACCCATGGGAGAACATTAATGAAGGTTTGTAACTGTATGGGGAAATGCAAGAGTTTTTAAAAAGAGAAAAGAAGTGATAAGGAAGACTTAATAGATTTTCTGTCAAGCTGAATATGTAGGTGCTATCAGTATCCATGCAACTTAACAACTTTAGTTATAATCTTGAGGAGGAAGTGGAATACAAGGTGGTGAATTTGCTGAGGATACAGAATTATTCAGGTTTCAGAAAATGATTGAGAACGGAGAGGAATTCCAGGAGGATCTAACTAAAGTGGGCACATAATGGCAGATAAATTTTAATGAAGGTAAGCACAAGGCAAGGCTTAGTAGGTAAAACTGTTCATTTTAACTCACTGATTACCCATCATCTTTGGTGGGGGGGAAACATTAGCACTGATGACAATGTAGTTAACTGACTTCTCAGAGTGTGATAAGGGGAGGTGATTGAAAAGTTTTTCTGAGTGAGTTTTAATACTTATTTTCCTCTCCTTCTAGTATGTGTATTCAGTTTATTTAGTGTCTATGAACTGTGTGAAATAATGTAATTCAGCTTTGGAGGAGAGAAAGGAAGAATAAAACTCCTAAGAGTGTAAAAAATTTAGAAGCCCTTCCATTTTTCCCACTTTCAATGTGTGGAAGGAACAAGGTTGTAAAGAGTAAAGCATTAGCTAATTGGTGGCAATTAGGCCTTTCCAAACTCATGTGAAACAAAGTCTTATCAGCAATGGAGCCAATGAAACATGGTGCCCTGTGTTTTCTGGCTGAACCTCCTGGCACCTAAGCAGACTAGTGTCTTTATTTTAATAAAGATTTCTGCTTATATTGTCTTTCTTACCTGAGGATTCTCTAATATTAAAGATGATAAGGTTATCTTACAGGCTTTTGCTCAGTTAGAGCATGAGTAGGTCCTCATAGATGAGGTAAGTTCCTCAAAACTTGTAACACTGTACTACGTCTGACATTGCTTGGCTCTGTTAAATTCAGTTGAATCTGGCCAACAGCAGTGACGCAGGTTTGGGGGATGGAGATTCGCAGGGGCAAGACAGAAGACAGACTGTGTGATCACACTAGACTCTTCCCTGAAGAGAGCAGGGCTGGTTTCTCAGGGCTGGTCCACAACATCTGCTACCTACCAAAATGTTTGTGGGACATGTCAACATGCTGCAACTCCTCTCTGTAGGGATACCAAAAGTGTGTCTTCCCAGGCTTACCTGTAGTGCCAAGATTAGCTGATTTATCCAAAAAGGAACAACAAGACTGCCAGAGAAGTCACACCTGCTGGGGCCAGACATAGGCTGCTGCACATTAGGACACGCATAGCCACAGTGGAGTAGGTAAATTATGGATGGTCCTGCTGGCAGAGGTAACAAATGCCAGAAAATCTACTGAGTCCTTATCCTGCTTTCACGGTCTAAAGACAACAATTTATTTACTGGTGAGTAGATCTAATCCACATAAAAAAACATGTTTCTGCTTCAGTTGTATACACTATTGTCTAAGTAGGAATGAAAAATTTCCCCTTCAGAAAACTGGAAGTACCCTGTGCATATGCATTATTAACTGTACCACAGAAGAAACTGTGTAAGCTGTGTGCTTCTGTTCATACAGTAGTTGTGCTAGGCAGCAGCACCTGCATGTGCTGGCCCTTGTGCGGAGGAAAGACGTGTGGAGTTCTCAGAAAGGTCCTCAGCTGCTATATTGCGGAGTGGAAGGAAGCTGCACACAGGGAACTTCCCAAGAGATACCATCACCCTAAAGGAAGCAAGGGGCAAACTATGTTATGGTTCAGCCTGCCTTACCAGTGTCCTTTCATGGGGGTAAGATTCATGGAGTGGGACAAGATTCATTGCTCTGAATTCGGTGCATCTCACATACCTCCCTGCCAGCGCCCTTCAAGGATGTCTGTGCTATTATCAACCCCTATAAACAAGTGGTCTTGCTGCTGTGTACAGAATTCAGTGAGAAGCTGTGTATTTTTAAAAATAGACTTGGAAAATGTGCAATTCTTCCAAACTTCTCTGGTGATTTTATGAGACTTTGTAGTATTTGCAGTGTATTGGTTAGGCTGGAGTCCCCAGTGTGCTGAAAAAGATTTCCTGATCTAGCTGTCCTGTAGCATAAAAGAAATAAAATAAGAAAGCAAGTCGGAGAAAAGAATTATGGTATCAAGTATTAACTATATGCACCAAACACAGCTTGGGGATTTTGAGTGGGGGGAAAAAAACAGGTTAAATATGGAATCGTTGACACCTGTAACAATGGAAGTGCTATTGGATAAAGATACTATGTTACCCAGTCTGGCATCTGCAATAATACTCTTCAATACTCAAACTATGTGATCTTCCTTTAAAGTCCTGTAGTTTAAGATTCTACCTGAGCAAACCCTAACTTCAAGACCGAGATTAACCTGAGATGTTTCTGACTGACTGATTTCCTCCTCCTTCTTAGAGAAGCTCCAGAGATTATGAATCGTAATCAGTATAATCATATTTTTAGACCAAAATAGTATGAATGTGCAATGATATGATCAGGCTTCACTTTTCTCAGAGAACTTGATAACTCCTCGTTATAGCAACATATACATTTAGACATTCATAAAGAAAGCTTTACACAGCTTAAGGATAACTATGCTAGAGCCAATATGATTTTGAAGAAAAGATATTAGAGGGAAATAAATCTTTCAAAAACATCTATTTCAAAATAAATATTCTAGTACATTACTTACATTTCCTCAGCTGAAATTTCTTGCAGTTTGTGCAAACATTTTCAACCATTAATGAAAGTAAAGACACAACATGAAATCCAGTAAATATCAAGATCACAAGGATTTCATGCATAAAAGATCCATCCCAAGAAGCAGTAGCTATCATCATTTTAGTCCCTTCTTTATTGTTTCTTAACTCAAAAATATCATGCTTCTATGCAGCACCTCCTAACTCCATATTACCATTTTAATTCTTGTAAAACATGCAACTAGGAAGTAATCTGCTTAGCTACCAACATAAACATATTGCACAAGAAGTGAAGAAAGGTTACTTGACAAGCAAGTGTGGCTAGGAGCTAGGTAAGAGACACAAAGGCAACTCAGTAAAATGTTGGCATTTTTTGTATAAACTATAAATTAATGAGGGGATTGGCAGAGATGGACCAAGTCAACTGTGATTTCCAGGCATGCTCATGAAGGTGAGATCTTGCTTGTGCACACTCTTGTTATGGTCTATAAATGGAACAAATTAGAAATAGCTGTTTTCTCATGCAAAATTTCTAGAGAGTATCATCTGTGTAGCTGGAACAAGTAATTTATATCTCCTAACATTAACCAACATGGCTGTAAATTACATTATCAACTCAGGTACTGGGCTCAGCAGACTTATATCAAAATTTTAGACWCAAAGATCTTAGATTACTTTCCTAACTCCCTTTCATATTTTTCAGTACTGCTTGAAGTCCTTCAATAACAAAGACTGTAAGAGCACAATTCAAATCAAGTTGTCTAGTGATTAAGGAATAAACTCATACTCTTCCACTAAGTTACCATTAGCTAATAATAGATACACTTCATATCAACTTACTGGATTTCCAATGTTTAATAAGGTTTGAAAGCGATTAAGCTGCACAGATACTGCAGATGTTTTTATCGTAAGCAGATTTCACTGATGTACTCTGTAACATCTCCTGTGACCTTCTGCGTTACACCATGATTTCTCAGTGGCATCTTGCTGACTGCAATTGGGCCTTGTCAGCAGTGACTAAACACTTCCTTGCGAAAATCAGTCAGGTTCTGATCTATCGAACTGCCTCGTGGCACTCCTGAGTCATTGCTTCATCGCTCAAGGACAGCATCTGTAACCAGTGTAAAGGCTTTTAGCGTGAGCTGGACCTGCAGGCAATCGGATGCAGACTGTGACTCTCATCACAGGACTGTGCACACAGYAGAAAGGATGAAGTGCCAAGTGTCATCACCAAGACATACCAGTTAGCCTTGGCATGGCCAGATGCACACAACACATACTTCACATAAGTGTTTTCATCCATTCAGATGGCATTTCCTGCGTTTCAATTTGTGCCTGTTGTCTCTTTCACTGTGCACCACTGAAAACAGTCTGTCCCCATCCTCTTTACACGCTCCTGTCAAACGTTTATACACATTGATAAGATCCTCCCTCAGCCTTCTTTTCTCCAGGCTAAACAGTTCCAGCTCTCTCAGCCTTCCCTCACATGACAGAAGCTCCAGTTCCTTCATTATCCTAGTGGCCCTTTGCTAGACTTGCTCCAGTAGCTCCATGCCTCTCTTGTATTGAAGAACCCAGAATTGGGCTCAGTACTCCAGAGGTGGTCTCAGCAGGGCTGAGTAGAGTCGAAGGATCGCCACCTTCAGCTTGCTGGCAACACTCTTTAATACATCCCAGGATACCACTGGCTTCCATTGCCCAAAGGGCACATTGCTGGCCCATGTTTGACTCGTCCACTAGGACCCTCAAGTCCTTCTCAGCAAAGCCGCTCTCCAGCTGGCCAGCACYCCAACATGCTCTTGTGCCTGTAGCTATTCCTCCCTAGGTTATTCCTCCTTCTGCTGAATTTTATGAGGTTCCTGTCAGTCCATCTCTCCAGCCTGTCAAGGAGATACTCTGAATGGCAGTGCAACCACCTGGYGAATCAGTCACTCCTTCCAGTTTTTTATCATCTGCAAACTTTTTGAGGGCTCATTCAATCCCACCATCCAGGTCATTGATGAAGATGTTATACAGCACTGGCCCCAGTATTGACACCTGGGGGACACAACTAGGGACTGGCATCCAGCTGAACTTTGTGCTGCTGACCACAACCTTCTGAGTCTGSCAGTTCAGCCAGTTTTCAACCCATCCTACTATCCACTTACCTAACCTGTACTTCATCAACTTGTCTATGAGGATATTATGGGAGACAGTATCAAAAGCCTTGCTAAAGTCAAGCTAATTATCATCCACYACTCTCTCCTCATCCACCAAGACAGTCATCTAATCATATAAGATTATCAGGTTGGTTAAGTACAATTTTCCTCTGCCACTTTCCTGTCCTTCCTGTGGTTAAAAATGCTGTCCAGGATTWGCTGCTCCATCACCTTCCCAGGCATCGAGGTGAGGCTGCCTGACCTACAGGTCTCCAYATCATCCTTTCTGCCTCCTTCTTAAAGATATGGATGACTTTTGCTTTCTTATAGTCCTCAAGAACCTCCATGAATCACCATGACCTTTCAAAGATAAATGAGAGTGGCCTCGCAGTGACATTGGCCAGCTCCCTCAGCAGTTGCAGGTGCACCCATTAGGGCCCAGGGACTGTTTAAGTTTTCCCTAACCTGAAATCCTCTTTCACCAAGGATAAGTCTTCCCTTGCTCCAGARTTCCTCTCTAGCCTCATGTGTTTGGGATTCCTGAGGGCTGGTCTTACCAGTAAAGACTGAGGTGAAGAAGGCTTTTAGTACCTCTGTGTTTTCTGTGTCCTTTATTAATTAGTAATTCATGAATTAATTATATTTATTATTATTTTTATTATTTTAGAAAACATTACTATGGCTTTGTGAACAAYTGAATTTTATTCCATTTGGGGCATTCTGAATGAAAACAATGCAGCAGGAATGAAGGCCTAGATTTAGTTATCTTACACAGAAGCCAGATGGAGGAAGAGGAGAACATGAAACGTGGTATTGACAGTCCCTCTTGCTTTCTTTGAACCTATACAGGACAGTCAGGCAGTGGGTGCAAATCCTTCCAGAGACATCCACATACCTCAGCATAGCTCTCAGATGTACTTGCAGCCTATACACAGAGAATTTCATGAGAYAGGCAAAAATATCTCCTCAGCAAGCAATTGCAATCATGAAGGATGCTCCTTTAGCCCACCAGAGCAYGTAGTTGAGCTCAGAGAGCAACAGCAAGGAGCAACGAGCAACAGCAAGGGGTCTTCCCACAAGAGCCATGCCTAGGACCTCTGAGGACTGGGCTATTGTCTGCTGCTCCTCTACTGAAGGAGCAGGTGGCAGAAGAAAATACTTAGGAACATTTCACTGGAACAGAAAGGGCTGTAAGGACTTCCTCTAGCTCCAGTTAAAAACAGCCCAGGACACCATACTCCCAGGACTGTATTCACACAGTGGCAGAGGGCCCAGGTGCCTGTGTGGCACCACTTTGGGACACAAAGCCATGAATACTCTCCTGAGAACTGACAAGAGCCACATTCACATTGCAAGATATCACTGAAAACTTTAAAAAGTTTGGGATACCGCAGATTCAAAAATCATCAAGAATACCACAGTGTATTCAGAATGGAAAAAAAAAAGATTCTATTGTGTCAAAAGATCAAGAAAGTAATGAGCACAATAAGCAAGAAACTTTTAGGAAGTCATTGATACAGGCTCTAAATGGATCAATAGCACGTGATGCAAACCCTATGTCCTACTAGAATGAAAATGTGTTCTAAAGGACAAATGACTCATGAAGAATTGGTTAAATGGGATACATTGTGCGCGGCTACAAATTGAAGAACGCTGCTACTACAAGCAATTGTCTGTGGAGAGATCAGACAAGTAGCATGATCTGTATACCAAAAAAGAAGAGGACAAAGAATAACAAGAGTAGAGGATGGCAGAATAATGATCTGGATTCTGAATATTTTAAAATAGAAAATGCTATATTTCATGAACTCTTCACACTCACAGAAATAATCTTTTCATGAATCTCCATTTAATTATAATCTATTTTTACAACATGAAGTTTCATCTCTGATATAGTATGAAAGAAAAGAAGTAAAAGCCATAAAGCACACCTACCTTAAGATGCAAGACAAATTCGGAAGATGCATAACCCATGATGACAGGCTTGCCAAAGATAATCTAGAGCTTGAGTCAGAGCTGAAAGCGGCTAAATCAAAAGCAACCAATATCCATAGCTCATCTTTAYAGATAAGAGATGGCATCAATATTTAAGGTACGAATGGATCACAGTTGACTCAATACTAAATAATGGTTCAATAAATATACCTGTACTAGTCACATGCTTTTTCATACAAGACAAAAGAAAAGGAATCAAAAATCTCAAATTACAGAGATAAACTACTGAGCAAAGAGGAGTTTTCCTGTTTCAGGTTAGCCAGAGATCACCACCAGGAAATCGGACTCTCTCACCCTCTTACTAGCAGGAAGACAGAAGTTATTTTGCATTTGCTCCATTTTTCAAATGATCTTCAAAAAAGACATTATAATCATACTTAAAACATACATAGAATCCTGGGTATGAAGTAATGATAACTCCCAGCCATTGCACGAGAAAGCTGGAACACAGAATCAGGGCAGATTCRTTTAGTTCCCTTGTATTCAGTGCAAGCAGACCCATGACAGGCCTGCATGGACAGGCAAGGGCAGCTGAGGGACATAAAACTTTAGGATGACCCACTTTAGGATGTGGTGGATATAGCTCTGCAGACTTCATTAACTGCACTGACTTGATCTCTGTTACCTGTTGTGGGAGCACAGGTGCCTGGCTCATATTTAGGTAGTATCAGATGTAGCTCACATGTAAGGAGCATCACAGGTACCAGAATCTGGGTATCTGAATTTGAAGCTGAATCCTTGAGATGAGATTTGTCTGTGAAATCGTAGGCACCWAAGTCCCATTTTTAGACATCTTAATGATTCCGACACATCCGCATGGCACTGTAGACATCACACGGGCTCAGTACTGGGTCCCAGGGCTCCCTGGGTCCCAGGGGTCAGTACTGGATCCCATCCTGTTCAACTTTTTCATCAATGAMTTGGATGAGGGGACAGAGTGCCTCCTCAGCAAGTTTGCTGATGATACCAAACTGGGAGGAGTGGCTGACACACCTGAGGGCTGTGCTGCCATTCAGAGAGACCTGGACAGGCTGGAGAGTCAGGCAGAGAGGAACCTCATGAGGTTCAACAAGGGCAAGTGCAGAGTCCTGCACCTAGGGAGAAATAACCCTAGGCAGCAGTACAAGCTGGGGGCTGGCCTGCTGGAGAGCAGCTCTGCAGAGAAGGACCTGGGAGTGCTGGTGGATGACAGACTGACCATGAGCCAGCAATGTGCCCTTGTGGCCAAGAAGGCCAATGGTATCTTGGGGTGCATTGGGAAGAGTGTTGCCAGCAGGTTGAGGGAGGTGATCCTGCTCCTCTACTCAGCCCTGGGGAGGCCTCATCTCGAGTACTGTGTCCAGTTCTGGGCTCCCCAGTACMRGAGAGACATGGAGCTACTGGAGAGAGTCCAGCGTAGGGCTACGAAGATGATCCGAGGGCTGGAGCACCTGCCCTMTGAGGAACGGCTGCGAGAGCTGGGCCTSTTCAGCCTGGGGAAGAGAAGACTGAGGGGGGATCTTATCARTGTGTACAAGTACCYRAAGGGAGGGTGTCAAGGGGACGGGGACAAACTCTTTTCAGTTGTCCCATGTGACAGGACARGAGGCAATGGGCAGARATTGAAGCACAGGAAGTTCCGCCTGAMCGTGAGGGGGAATTTCTTCCCTGTGAGAGTGAYGGAGCACTGGCACAGGTTGCCCAGAGAGGTTGTGGAGTCTCCTTCTCTGGAGATCTTCAAGACCCACCTGGATGCAACCCTGTCTACCATGCTCTAGGTGACCCTGCTGAGCAGGGAGGTTGGACTAGATGATCTCCAGAGGTCCCTTCCAACCTTACTGATTCTGTGATTCTATGACATAGAGCATGCAAGAGAGCAACAGCAGCAGCTGGAAGCCAGCAAGATTCCCTGAGGTATCTAAGACAGCACCAGAAATCTACACTCCCACGCTGAATCAATCAGCATCTTCCTTCTGCTTTCATCCAGGGATGATACTGCACTCTTACTTCAATATAGCACATCTCATTAGTGATATACAATCTTTCTTTTGATGAAGAAGAACCTCAAAATCACAAGCGCCATAATGAGAAGGTATGTTTATTGCCAGATGGGAGAGGGGCACTGTTATCATTATTAACAGTCCTTCAGTAGAAGTCACTGTACAAAAACAAAATTCCTTCTCACCTACGTCTCCTTAAATAATGCTTCAGGATCAGTGGCTGTAAGAGTGGCTGCAACTTCTAACTTCAATTAATTGACTAATATCATTTTAATGCCTCTGATAAGGGCACATTTCATCAAGTGCATGAGCAGGCATCCCATTATTGGCACTTACAGTCAGCTCTAAGGCACTGAAGGTTCAYGGCCTCGGTTTTTGTTTATAGTACTTTTAAGGACACAGCTTGTTGCTACGGAGGTCCTGTTTACATTTCAGCTGGTTTGGAGGCTACGATGGCCTTTTTCTATGCCTCTTTGTCTCACAGCAAGCTGCCCAAGGCTTTTGCTAGGGGAGGGCCTGCACTTCTTTTTATCCATTACGAGTAAATTCAGACAGTCTTTGGGGCAGAGGTCTGTCTCTGAACGAACAAAAACCTATGAGTAACCTGAGCCAGTCCAATTAATCAACAGCACCTTGCTTTAGCAATGGATATGGAGCAAGACCACAGTAAAAAGCAATAGACTATCTCTACGTAAATGTTTTCWCTATTTTATTCTGTTTTTTTTCTCCATAAGTCCGAATTCTCCATTTTATAGTGCAGTTATTTGCCACCTAGCTTGAAGGGCTCATTCACTGCCAAAGCCTATTTAAATGAGAACAGAAAAGTTTTGTTTGCTCTCGCGAAAAGAAATATATTTAACATTGGATCACAATGCATTATTTTTGTGCTTAGCAATGTGACTCCGTGCCCTTTGAAAAGGCTTTCAGCTCTAGCAGTCTTTCAGAGAGAGCAAGTGTTGCACGACTGTGAGGACTGCTAGTCTGAGAAGAGCCTTGAGTGACATACCTGGGGCGGGATGGCAGGAGGACAACAGGATGCTTTCTCAGCTTCAGAGGAGAAAGTACATGGGGACAATATTTGGGGCAGCTGTGCCCTTCTGTACAGGTGTATCCTACAGCAGCCAGTAATACACAAATATAGGTTGTGGTGGGCTTTCCAAGATCTAGTTGCAGTGCCATGGCGTGGTGTAAGTCTAGTATGGTCAGCTCCAGTGGAGGCCTGGAAAAGGAGGTATTACTCCTCTAGAAACCAAATTTGCACAAAGTTTTCAGTATATGACAATTAGCATCTATTGGGGCTGATGAGGAAAGCCCCAAAATGCTATTAGCTGTTTAAGCAACCAGCATCACTGTACTGCCAAAGCTTCCCCAGGACGACCCTCCCTATCATCTCCCCCGTATCACCATTAGCAGTTCGGGAAGCTTGCCACCCCTGCAACATCAGGAGCAGTGCTACAGGGACGCAGGGACAGGGCTACCCAAGGCATGCAGGGAGAAAACAAACTGAGCTTGGYGGAAAGCACTGGAACAATTTTTTAAGCAAACAGAAAGGGACTGTGTGATAGACAGAAAGCCCTCAAGGGTAGCCACAGGCATGCAGTGCTGGTGCACAATGCACCTCTCAGGACCATCCTGCCTGGATGCTTGAAATTAATTTGCTTAGATRTTTTACTAAGCAATGCAAGTGGCTGGGCTAAAATAGATAACAGCAAATGGTAACCTAGATCTTTGGGCATTCTTTATTATTAATAATTATTATATCAATGTTATTATTAGTATATTAATATCTAATCATATTATTATTATTATTATTTTAAGTATTAGATCATTTCATATATAATCATCTCTACTTCTCTCCCTGGAATAGAAATAATTTGGGGAAGAGTATTACTGGGTCATACCAGGGGGTCCTAGCTAGTCTTACATGATAAAGCATTAAGACACTATGGCTACCCAGAAATGCCRTTTAAACCATGGCAAGACTACCACTGCAGTGCTAAGGAAGGAACAGTATTTGCTGCTTTCTGTACTACAGAAAAGATTTACATTTAAATGAACAATTGAGTCMAAAACTTTCATGTGATCTCCGGTCTGTTTCTTTGTCACAACATCTGATATCACCGAAAGTTTCAGCATATACATTTCCCAGTAAAACTACAATATCTTTAAAAGCATACAAGCATACAAGAGTACTGAAGACGCTCTAGCAGTCTGCAGAATAGGGACGTTAGAGGTTGGCTGTGCAGGGACGTGTGCACGGACCTGCTGTGGCAGTGGCTGTCGTGCCGCTCAACATGCGCTGTATCCGTCCTGGGCACGGGTCTGCTGGTCTACCGGCTAGAGCACGCTAACCACTTAGGCCACAGAGAACGCCGTTTAGCACTTGAAAAGYATTATGCATGTTCACAGGGATCAAAGATAATATATATTAATAAATGAAAACCAACTCCTGCATATGGCAGTGTAGAGCACAATTGGGTCACTAAATCTCCAGCGTCTCGGTTCTTAAATCATTATAAGTGCGTGTTTAAAAGATTCAGTAGTACTCTCCAAGGATTCTGAAGGATTTTAAATGCTGAGATATTTATCAGGTCAAGTATATACCTCAATTACTTTCACTGATAGACTAACCATGTGCAAAAGCTTTCCCYGATATAACTTCAGCTACTGTTGAAAATGAGAGTTTAACAAATGTATTTAGGACAATGGAAAAAAAAATCCCTTTACCATGTGTGGAAATGGGACCAAAGGCTTTATTCAGAATCCTTTGAAGAAATGCCTCCTGTGTTTTTTAATCAGCAGTGTGCTGGTATAARTGCTGCATGTTCATAAGGCTATATTAGTACCCTCTTTCTTGCACTGGGGTCCCTTTGGCATTGGATAGGTTAAGCAATTGCTGGTATTAAATTAGCWCACTGATTTCCTCTGGTAAGAAAGTTCTTGCATTTTAAATCACAGATAAACTACTCCACTGAGAAGAAAAAGAATTGGTATGCTCTAGCAAATGGAAAAAAAGAAAGAATATGCAAACACACAAACACCTCTGAGCAATTGCAATGACGTGATATATAGATCCTCTGAATACTGATTAGAATATTTTAAAATCAGATAGATAAGTATGTGTTTACTCCATGCAGCTGAGCTGATGCTGACCATATGTTTCAGCAAACACCATACAACTATGGAAAAAGCTGAACAATGTAATGTACTCACTAATGTACAATAATTAAGGAGAAATATATTTGAATTGCAGTTCATGCTGGGCAGYTTCTCCTACTACCTCATTTTAGAACTACTAGTATTTTTACTTGATTGGGCTGGTAAAGTAAGCATCTTTGGAATGAGCTGAACATGCCAGCACTTTTGTTAAAATGCTCTGGTTTTCGTCACCAAACCATCACTAAAAAAGACAAATAAATTTACTCTGCATACAGCTTAAGCAGGTTCTAGATACCCACCTCCATTTATGGAATATTTTGAAGGTGAAAGGGAAAAGAAYACACATTTAATACAATGTCATGCACTTAACCTGTGAGAGAGCTGAGAACACAAGAATTTAAATGGGCTAAAGCCATCCTAAGAGCAGCTAGCATACAAATACAAAAGGCAGCACTACACCTCRCCCTCTGTAAGAAGGTGGATCACTYCCTAGGGGCAGTCCAGTTTTTTTAGTGAAGCTACGTGGCCCATTTCATTAGAGAGAGACCTGCCATGGTGTATCTGTCAAGGGAGACAACACTTCACACTGGGCCCAGCCAGGGAGTCTGGGGACCTAGGTCCCCTCCTGGCTCTGCCACTTGCCTCCTGGGTAACCTTGGACAAGTCCTGATAACTCTGGATGGTATAATTTCCTCTCCTTGAAGACTCTGTCTCCCTTTATGGAAAATTTTGTGGAGCGGTGTATATTAGACCTCTATAATGATCCCAGTTTGGGTACCACAAACAAACACAGTAGAAAAAGTGCAAAGATGAGGAACAGAAAATCACAGAATCATAGAATGGTAAGGTTGGAAGGGACCTCTGGAGGTCATCTAGTCCAACCCTCAGCATAGCCCATACAGGGATTGAACCCACAACCTTGACATTAGCAGTGCCACGCTCTAACCAACTGAGCTAAACCTGCCCCAAAATGATAACACATCTTTGAAGGTATCACCTATGAGAAAAAGCTGGAGCACTTGGACTGATTCATTTTAGAGAAGGGAAAATGAGATGACACACAGCAGTCTTCAGATACATATCAGGTAAACACAAACAGTTCTCTGCATCCTTTGCAGATAAAACAAGAGCAGCAGGTCTAAACTCCTGCTACAGAAATATAGGTTAGACAACAGGAATGACTTGCAAATGGTAAGAAGAGAAATAGGTTTCACAGTAAGCTGGAGACTCTTACTTAAACATGTTATGAACAGAGCAAAGAAACACCTGCTTCAAAACAGTCAGGTGTAGCTGATCATGCCTTGGGACAAGGACATCTCATAGTCATGCCCTACTTTCAATAGTCCCATGTCTTTGATCTCCCTAAGACTGCTTTTTGAAATATTTTACRTATTCATTACACTTTCTTAACTGAAAAAGTAACTGTAATCAAAYATGACCCTTTCTGGTTGTACTCAACTAATGTAGACTTCCACCTGAGCATCAGAATATAATACACATTAAGACCATTTCTACTTTCATGGGTTTTTTTCTCCATTTGAAAGTGCCTTTAATGTCTTTAACTTATCTCCTCATTATTCTGTGATTAGCTTGTTCTAATCTCCCTGCAGTTCACAAGGCACAATTCTCTTATTTCCCTACCCACTGTTAACAGGGAAGCAGCTCAGCTGCTGGTTTTGGAAAAAAGTCACCCAGGGGACTAACTGAGCTCCAAGAAACTGCTTCATAAATTTGAATACTTTGATATGACAAGTGYCAAAGCTAACATTACAAAGATTAAGGACTATATGTACTTCACTGCTGGGGCACTTCCCGGCAAGTTATCCCTCCATGCAGGAAGCCTGGAGGGGATAGAGTTGCGTCACACCAAGGCACAAACGTTCCTAAAGCTTTCCCCGTGGAAGCAGGGCTTTGTTCCACTTGAGACGAGAGCGAGTGGCTAAATATGACACTGGTGTCTAAACACTTCAAACACTGTTCTGAAGTGTTACTGTGCTCCCCCCAGACGTGGTTTAGGCAAGCTACCTCTTTTAAAGTGCTGTTCCCACAGTTTTCCCCATTGCGTTCCTAGGAAGCTCAGCTCTCAGATTCACCATCTGGGAATAGAGGGGCTTTAGAGGGCTGGAGGCATTGAATCTCCAAATACCCCACGTAAACCTCCTCCAGCTATGCCTCAAGATGGCTCACAGGAGAAATGGGGCATATTCACAAAATTCTCACTTCTCCTTCCACAAGACAATCATAATAATGCTTGCCTACTACACAGRTTTTCTGAAAAAAAACCACCTGAAGTTTACAGTATTCACCAATACCCTTAAATGCAAACTGCTTTAGAATTATCAATATATTAATCTGCACTGACAGACAATAAATTAATCGACCCTGTTTGTCCTGCAGAATCAGTGGAAGCTGCACTAAAAACACTGTGCAGAGCAGTATTCCATATTTCAGATAATTGGAATTCTCTATGTATTTGTAAAAATAAATTACCATTGAAGTGCCTTTTAATCTGTTGGGATTTTTTTTTTAACCGAAAGTGAGATATTTGCAATATAATATTATCTGCTACGATTGGACTTCCCTGTTGCAAACACAGAGGAAACACATTGCTCCTGAGTCTCAGAATGACACAGATTCCCAGCTCATGCTAGACCATGCTGTTCAAGACCTCTTCATTTAAGGTCCCAGKGAAGCCAATTAAAGAACTTATTCACGTTAATATAAGTGTGAGTGGTCCTTAAGCTGCCCATTAATTATTCTCTATATTTTTACAGTTTAATTCCTATGAACTGCTCTGAAATCTCAGACAGTTTGTGCTTTAACACTGTGCTATAAACCACCACGGCTCATGAACAGCTTAGGACTCTCTGAAGTGGGATGGGTGCCGGTGACCATCCCCAGCAAAGCCATTCCTTCCCCTCTGCTGCAGCCCTCACATTGCTCAGTGATTTTTTAGACTTTTCTGATCTATTTCCATCAAATCCCTACCACAAAAATTGCTTAATCACCAGCACAATACTGGAAAAGTAGAGGAAAAATGTAAAACCTAACCCTTCAACCCTTACCATTATGATGATGAATAGTGAGTTATATAAGATGAATAATAAGTTTATRTACAGTGATTTGTTACCAAATCTTTGCTAAAATATTGCCATACTTAAATAGTTTCTAATCTGCTAAGCAGCATTTAAGTCACCAAGCAACAAAAGTCCAATGTCAGCTGTAGCATAATTACCKCTGCCTGCCCCATGTCTGCAAGTTAACGCTTAAGAGAAGTTAAATAAGTAAAACTAATTTAAAAATAAAATTAATTAGATACAAGTAAATAAATACAAATAAAATGTAAAAATTAAATTAATTGAAATAAAATTTATTCTAAATAAGATGGTGTAAGCAAAATATCACCTGAAGGCAGGATTATACACTACRCACAGGAACATATACTATCTACCATGAAACATAAAACACTCTAAGTGCTGTATCAGCCTAGCTTTCAGGTTTTTATTTGACTGCACTGTGATTCTGCATCTCAGTATTACCAGGTTTGATACCACACCAAGGACAAGGACTGCAGAAGTTCAGAGCTTTTGTCTCACAGCAGCACTTCTGCTCATGGTGGGACCCCCACTTTAGTGGGTGCCTCAGAGTGCAACGGCTGTGCAACAGCAAAGTCAGGCGATGTTAATCCTACACAACCGAAGATCCTCACCCTGCAGAGCCAAAAGCAGGGGAAGCGTGTCGGTAGACTCAACGGATTGTTAGCCACAGGCAAAATTTTTGCATGCTCAGAGTCTGCAGAGTGAATTTGATGGAGCAAATTATCCACTGCAATGAGTTTGTTCAGGCCTTGTCGCCAATGTGAGATGACAGAAAACGTAGCYGAACTCTGAGGTGAACCAGGGCATTACTTCAAACAACAGAGGGACCTTGCAATGGAGAGCAAAACTGCAAAAACACAACGGCCAAGTTCAGCAAATGCCCTGACGTGTTTGCAGCCCACCTAGGAGAAAACATTTCAAAACTCCAAAGGAGCTTCCTGTTCCCCAAAACTGTCTCTCTAAAATATTTTTACAGTGAGGAAARCTTTCAGGGAAGCATTTAGCAGTTTCAAGGAAACATTATCAAAGCTAATTATCTATATATTTCATTTGCTAATTACAAATTGTGCAAATGAGCAGGGGGAAGCTTTGCCTTTTACCTCTGCTGCCGTGGTGGCTAATGTTACCACAATTGTCACTTTAGCACCAGTCTTGCAAATCAAATCCATTGTCAGAAGTGCACACAGTGCAATACAAGTGATGAACAGCCCCAGTTAGACAGTAAGTTCCTTGTCTAAAGGCATGAGACAAACCAGCAAAACAGAGAGAGGGCACGGGCATTATGAAATGAAACACTCATTGAATGATCATATTTTAAAAGCTATTAAAAGAGGGAACATAGCATATCTTAGCAGGCTGATTTATCGAAGTATGTGGCCTTATGAGAAAGAAGAAATCATAAATAGGTGACAGCAGAGATCAGAAGACAGCAGAGATCCCTGATGAACAGGGAGAAGGAGAGGATGAAGGAGCTGCTCTCTGCAGACRGGTACTTTTAGCTCTGTGAAGCACTGTAAAGTGAAGCTAATGTCTAACTTCTGATACAGAAATATTTTTCATGTAGAAACAGTATTATTATTTTCATAGTCAAGAAAGCATTACTGTTGACAAATGGAATAGTAGTGGTTAAATTGCTTTTGACTAAAGCTAGAAGTGGCCCCGATCTTCACCCACACCAAGGCTGGCCATGACCTTGCTGCTTGGCTCTACCTTTGCCCACATGGAGATAGAATAGAACTTTTCACAACCAACCAAGAAGGGTGGAGACTGAGTTTTGACAGCTGGTAACATATCAAGTTAGGGAAAGGTTTACCATCCAGCTTAATAGATTTTTAAAATGACATGTTTATAAATCTAGGAATGCTTCTACTTTGAGCTTCATGAAAAAGTTGGTCTGTTTTAAAGTGCATCAATCTTTGATGTTTTAGACTAGTTTTAATAGTTTTTAACATGATAGTTGGCATGCCCTAAAGTGGGGAATACCAAATTATTCCTAGCTGGAAATTGTTCAGGTTGCCATTTGATAGCTTGATCTTCCTACTGTGMCTGACAGCAACCTTATATCATTCCATGAGCTATTTGGGAGCTTTGTTCAATTAATCTGAATTTTTTATCTGCAGATACTTTTGATTCACACTACACGGAATCACAGTTCAAGACTGCGTACATTCCCCTAAGCTTCCTAACTTCACCACTGTGCTGCAGCACCTTTCTTGCATAGGCTCATTGACAAGCCAGGTATAATTTACTAGATTAGTTACAGCAACTATCACTTTGCCAAAGGAGAGGGGCTGACTTGCATGCATAAGTTTCCTAGAATYGACTTTTCCTTTCTTTTCTTTTTATATTTTCATGCTACTTACTTTCAGGTTTAAACATTTCAAAATTATTTATTAAACATTTTTAAAATTTACTTGCAAACAATTTYTTTGGAAGGCCACAGAGACCATGACGTTACCTCTTATGCTTCTTACTTTCCCATACAACTTGACAGTGTACAGACCTGTTCTATATCTAAATTTACAGACTGTGACAAGTGATAAATATCCTAATTTGAAAAGCTATTGTGTACGTCTGAGACAATTAAAATTCCTTAAATACCTAGCTGCAGTACATAATGCATTTAGTCAACATCAGAACATGTCAGAGAAGGAACGTTTTATCCCAGGACACATCCAAGCATCTAAAAATAGACTTTCTGTTTAAATAAAAAAGGATTGCAATAACATTTATTGGGAAGTCCCCTTTCCTCAGATTACAAAAGTAACAATAATAATTCCCAGGCTCTATGGAGGGAATGGAACAAAAGAGTCTATAACAAAAGCCAAATAAACTTTTTTTAAGAGAAAAATACTGATTAAAAATAATGTGTTCTTTCTTCTTTCATCTAACCCCCAAAAGTCCCCCCCAGCACTTTGGGGTATGGACCAAGCTTAGGCCCACTCTGATCCATACAGTTCAGCAGTAGCAGAAGAATATACAAGCACTTTTCACCAACTGTCCAGATTTGTTCATAAGATGTTTTGACCAAGTCATGCTGTTTTAATCAAAACCTGTATCATTCTTCAGTTAGTTTTGCTTAGTTTTCCCTGGAGGTTTTACATAACTTTCCAGAAATGACTAATTGAAAGGTAGTCTAACTCTAATGAAAGAGTTATACTGAATGAAAATAAGTTTGATTAAACTGATTAAACGTAAATATTAAGTTATCATGGCACCTGGAATACACACTATTTCTGAGATGCAAAGCCATGGCAGGAAATGAGACATGAGTTTGCTTTTCTGTATTCCTTCTGTGTTTTAGCAACGAAGCCAAGGGCAGGCTCCCAATTCTTAGCCAGTTAGAACTTCTTCTCTTTCCTTATGGCTAGTTTAAGTATAGAATATTGCGGAATTTTTGTCTTCCTTTTGCTTCAAAAAGAAAAACAAGAAGAGGAGAACAAGTTTATGTTCATCCGAAGAAAGGAGAAAGGTTCACGAAAAGAAGGAACCACCTGTTCTGTGCTCATTTGGTCTGACCAAGCTGCACAGTGCAGAAAGAGTGTTTCTAGTGGTTGATATCGATGTCACTCCACCAGCTAGCCARTGTAGGCATCACTCCACTGAGTTCTGCATGCCAACATCTACTTTTTTGCATAGAAAACCATACACCACAATAATGACAGCCCAATTCAGATAGTGCGAAGAGGTGCACTAAAATAACTCATTAGTTTCATTAAAAAGAACAATAGATGTAGAAGTACCAATAATGAATCACAACAAACTCAGAGCACAACAGGAGCCYCCAGGGCCTGTCCGAGGGAGGCACAGATGTTCTTCTGGTAGGTCTGCTGGTGTGTGGAGTACAGTGGGAGCCATGTCTGGCTCTGAGACAGACCTCACATGCCATTTTAAGTCAAGGTCTGTGATACACAGGACCACAAAACAGTTGAGGTTGGAAGGGACCTCTGGAGATCATCTAGTCTGACCTCCCTCCTCAAGTAGGGTCACCTACAGCACATTGCCCAGGATYCTGTCCAGATGGCTTTTGAATATCTCCAAGGATAAAGACTCCACARCCTCTCTGGGGAGCCTGTCCCAGTGYTCTGTCAGTATATGAATGCTGCTGCCCAGTCTCATATGCTCCAATTCACATCCATGAATCAGAGTGCGCTACTCACTTTCCCTAAATCCTATTATTTTTGCATAAGCATTTCTGAACTGGCAGCTTTTTACGGATGTTGCAATGGTAACTTGAAATAAAGTATATGAAACCGTATCAGCAGTCCATGAAGAGTGGAACAGCGTAAATTAAAAATTTATTCTGTGCAGTCCGGCTTAATTGACTCCTTGACATGAGTCAAGGCTTGTTTGCAAATTCCARTCCAGCCTGACAGCAGCAGCTTTCTCCTACAGTGACACTAACGTCACAGGTGTGCCACTTGGGAGGCATGGTACCATCTTTCAGTCTCATGTCCAAAGAATTAAATGTTTGCTAGCAGCTAATGGTTGTACTGCTGATGTCTAGTATGTCAATAACGTACATTTTGCAGTAATTGCCACCCAGGAGGAAAATACTATGCAATTGTTTCCATTTTATTGAGTTTAGTGTTCTTCATTGAAGAGTCYTGGTTTGTCTCTTTTTCTGATTTTACTTATTTTAGTCTTCTATCAGCTACCTTTTAACAGATAAATTAACCTCAAAAATCCCAAACTGAAAACCTGTGGTCTTGCAAGGCAAGGTCTTGCAACATTTTTAGCTGCTTACAGCCTCATGTAATCTTGCATAGGCCTCCAGAGACTGTCAAGCATCAAGCCTAAAGGAAAGGCTATTTAAGCTGCAATTTTTCAGTTCTTGGATCACAACTAACAGATTTGTGGCAATACTGAAAGGTACAGAAGACGCTGTTCCTTCTTTTTTATTGCAGATCTTCTCAAGAGCACCTGGAAGACTTAAATAAATGACCTCAATTTTAACCTGGCTGGACTAGATTAGCAGGATGGAAAAAAATGTCATGGGTGAGATTCCAGCCCAACTTCTACACAAGAAAAGTCTGCCCTCTATAAATAGTGCTGCACTTCTGGCTGTAACACTTCTCTCGCTACTAAATTAGAATTCACAAGTATTCTACAGGAATCCTAACGGGATCAAAGGTGAGACCTTCTTTGAAGTTTGTCTTCCTTTGCTCCACTACTARTACATACCTGCACTAATCTCCCATGTTTCTCCTAAACCAATCAGTCACTCTGCCCCCAACAAAGGGACAGGTAGACATGCTTTTCCTGAAATCCCAACTTATTTGTGTTCATTATTCACACTTCATTTTGAGAGGGAATAACATTYGGTTAATTGATTTTTCATGTACTGTAAAGAGGTCAGCTCTGTTTTCTGAAACACTTTGGGCTAAATGCAATTTGCTAGTAATATTTGTAATGCTTMTAACTTTGGTGCTGTTTATTGCTAGTAAGGTACACTGGAAATTCATAATATTTCACCTTTGACAACAGATATTAATAACATGATTGTAATAAAATAATCTCATTCTCACTTTTTTAATTTAGTCCKTCTTAAAAGATCTCCAAAAAAAAAGATCTAACCTCGAGGTCTGTCCTTTTGTTTAGGAAAATAAGCGTGAGTGAGCCAACAATCTCACTGACCCTAAGGAGAAKTTACAAATGGGAAAGTACCATTTCAAAGATCATTTCAAAATTTCAGTGATACAGAACTGTGACTTGAGTATTTTTTTGTCTCCTTGTAATTCAGAATTGGCTTCTAACAACTGTATCAATTTTTTTGTATCTTTAAATTCTCTTAAATCTTTATTTCCCATCTATCTTTGAAAAAAAATCTATTATCACAGWGTGTGTAATGACTTTTGTCATTGACAGTAATTAGTTCCATTGGGCATCTGTTGGAATCATCTATTTTAAAGCTAGAATCCCTCACTGTGCTCACTAGGTCTGGTCTTACGGGCAATACAAAACACAAAAATTTACCAAGTGTAATATGCAGTGTATTTTAGAAAACAATCCTTCTGAAATTTTAATGCACCTAGATTTTCACAAGCCTGATTTTCAATGAACATGAAAACTGCAGTTTTCATTGAAGTCAATGAAATATCCACTCGAGAACTGGCCAGAATGACAAGCCCCAATAATTACGTCTCCAAAATAGATGCTTTCTAACTATTGATTTCTGTGCATAAATGTTAAATTTATATGCATAAAGTGTTAGTTGCATGAGAGGGACAGGCTAAAGAGGAAAGTTTCTCAAATGTCCTGGCAAGGATACTTCATTAGTGCGAGACTATGAAGATTTCAGCTATGATTCCAGCAGAGAGCAGATTAGCCCAGAAGGATGAAAAAAAAGAAAGAAAGAAAGAAATGGAAAAGCTCTTATTTCTTATTTCTTCAAAGCTTTATTTCTTCATTTTTCTTAGAGCTAAATTAGGAGATTAATCTATTCCAATGAGCGCTCACAGGGTTCACTTCTAAAAGGGTATTTGCCCCCCACCCCCCCACAGATAAAACAGAAAGATTAGAATGAAGAAAGGAGAAAATTTATAGTGAGATTTCTGGTCTTCAGAGWGGTTTTAATTTGGATGTGACAGATGTGTTCCAGCTGCCGCTTGCATTCAGAATTTCAAAAGGACATTTTAATCACTACTGTGCCGAGCGCCCACAGAAAGACGTACGCTGCGCTTGTCCCTGTTACAGGCGCTGGACTCAAGCTCAGTTTTCCCTGGACTTTGAACGTCGCGCTCCGATGGCATCTCGCTTCCAACCCTGGCTACAGCGGGAAGCAGCCTCTGCTACCCGCAGCACCCTTGGGCGCAGTCCCTTCGGTCGAGATGCTTTAGAAAGCGTGAGTCAAAGAATCACCAAAAAATAGTTATTTTAGAAATGGCTTCATTGATATTTTTGTATCCTTCTAATAAATGAAGCCTGTTATACCACAATAATTGAAGTAGGTGGGATCTCCTACTGGCCAGGACAGGGCAGGATGTTCCAAAATAGCCACAAGATACTTCTAAAATAAAGACAGGGCTGATGAAATAGCCCAGTACAGGGGTGCCTAACTGGGCGGTCGCAATAACTACATTCAAGAGACTGATAAATGAATTAAACTGCCAGCGTCTCCCCATATAGTCAAAGGAAAGAGGTAGTTCTCGTGCCTAGGATGTGCACAGTCTCGCTGCAGGGCCACGCGCTACCCTCTGCAGCRAAACCAGCAGCTGGCAGCCCTGGTGTGTTTTGTTGCTACCCGTTTCTTCCTTGTACCTACCTCCATCGCCAAATACCTCTGTAAACATTTACACCCTCCCACCCCATTTTCTAGATGAGAAAAGTAGGACAGCAAATTTCAGTCACTTTTTAAAAGCTAGACAGAAATAAGTGCCAAAAATTGGAATTAGAACAACCAGGCTTGAGCATGGACAATTTTAGCACACAGACATAATTTCTAAGATTGGGCTTGTTACTTCTAAAATCTCAGATTTTATGTGACCTTTTACAACAATAACAAACATGATGATTAAGTACTGTGTTGAAGCTGAGCTGGCACTAGAGTGGGGAACATTTTTCAGCTGGTCTTTGCTTATAAAAAGTGGACTTTGCAGAAGTGACAGTTGCATGCAGGTTTGACAAATTTTCAGCTCAAAAAAAAAGAAAAGGAAATTTGCAGCCTTGAAAATGTTTCATGTTTGAACCTCTATATAAAAATAGTTCTGTGCTTCCATATAAGCTTGATCTTTCTGCCTCTACTTATGACAGGAAAGAGTGGTATGGACCCCCACAGTATGGTACTGCTCTGGTGTGCAGTTAAAGAGGTAACAATGTAGACAGTAAAAATACGATCTAAACTATTAAAGTATTGTCACCTCTAAAATAACTATCACAGGTATCTTAGTTAAAACCCACTGAAATGGATGGACAGTTTATGCTGCATCATTCTTGTTTCAATCCCTGAAAACCCAGAGAGGGACTGCTGTGCTACACCYCCAAATCACTCTTTGAAGGGCTTTTTTCACAGCACAACTAGAGTATGCAACTAGATTATGAAAAAACAAATGCTCTGGAGCACAGCAAATTTTTTTTTCCAATCCCTGCTCTTTCTGGTTAGCATATTGCATTTTTCCAGAGGTTTTACCCTATAAAGCTGAAAATCTTAACATGATACTGTTCTATTTTAGTCCCATTCCAAGTGAAGTGATTCAGTAAAGTGATTCTTTCATCAGAGCATTAATACCAGAAGTAGACAAGAGGGAAATAAAAAGAAACAGAATTTGTGATGTAGAAAAATCAACACAAAAACAGTTATGGAACTTGGAATTGTATTTTCATACAGGAAAGTGTTTTCATGTACATGATTACATATTTGAGAAAAAATGGTGTTTCTGTGCACCATGTTACAGTTTTGAATATTCTGCCTTTTTTTTGGAAGCAATTAGCCAGTTATTCAAGATTTCTCTGCTCACTCTSATTTCCCCATTTCTCCACCCACTTGGATCTGACATACTTTGACATCCTTGCTTATCAAAATGGAAATTCAACATCCAGAAAGGACAAGCAATGAAAGGYGAAAAAACAGTGTAAATTAGGCTGTGAACTATGTACGTTCTATAAGGATCATGGCGGTTTACACCAAACTTGCAGTTTCCGCTTTCTTTATTTTAAAACAAGAAATAGCTCTCCTGAGATACTAATACAAGTTTTGCAATATTAATCACCATTTTTTTGCTCTGTCTGAAAGAAATTGCTTCAGCACTTAGAACTGCGGGTAGATATTGAATAGCATTACGTCTTTTACCCTAGTACCTTGCCAGAGAATTGTTTCTAATGCTATGCTATTATTCTATTTTAAGAATCTTAAGCAACAGGGCTTTCATCACTTGAGTTGCAAGATTATTTTACAGACTGTTAGATCTTATGACTAAGAAGTATTTCCTGATATTATACCTACATTTTTCCATTTCCTAAACTCATAGCAGTTATCATATCTCAAATCATTCTAAACAGTCTTTCTTCCAGTGTTGCACACTTCCAACTGTTTCATAGTGTTTAATGAAGTGTTTTACACACRGTACTTACAGCACGTTAGAGTCTGTTCTGATTAAATACATAAAACTAATTATGTGAGCAGAATATTCATCCTACCACCAGAAATACAGATATAAGCAACCGAAAGAGCTCTGAGTACCCTTTAACAACCCTTTAAACAAGTAAAGGAGAAACTACAGCCTGAGCATAATCTTACTTTACTGTAGAATCAGAAGATAATGCTGGAAATCACATATCACAGCTATGGAAATTTTGCTGTGTTACATTCAGATTCAARAGCTCTTAAGTAAGTTTTATTGGACCAGATACAGGAGAAGTTTCAGCAGTGTATTTCAAATTCCAAGGGAAAATATTCAGTTTAGTTACAATTCAGTTAGTTGGGAGTATATGTTTCCATTTCCATTAACACAGTTTGTTTCTCCACTCCAAATCATACCAGTTTCTGCCACTGACATGACTTTGCTACTCATTCGCTTTTTCTCCTACTTAGCAGAACAATCAAGCCCCTCTTATAYAGATTAAAGGCATATTGTATCTGAACTTTTATATTCTAGACATTTTAGAGTGTAAAGAAACTAGACAAGTTTCTTGATATAAAAAACTCTGTCCAAGCAAAGAAAAAAGGTTTAGAAGGTAAATACATTTAAAGTACTAGGCAGGAGCTAAGGGTAAGCATGAGCTTTTCATGTAAGCTTGACAAAAATATTATTTGCAAACAGATCTGGGCAATGGWATGAATTTAGGGGTCTGATAATAGAACGTGGAGCTGAGTCTCAGCCCAGGTTTCATGACCATCTCATGCAGGGCAGCACCAGAGTGTGCGTGGCCTGCAGCTCAGTGTCCCAGCAGACTCCACCTGGTCACCACTGTGGGTTGATGGCAATGGCACAGAGCTATTCTAATCCCCAAAGCAATGGGATGCCAAGTGTGAATCCAGCAAGGAAAGCTGCACTCTCCTTATGGAGCAGAGAAGAACACCAGCGGCAACAGAAGATGGACTCCCTAGGAAATGCACGGACAGCCCTCAGGGTCTGCATTTCTCTGAAGCATTTCATGCAAACACAGCTGCTGCCTTGCTCGCCGTAGGGCAAAGAGCTCGTGCTGAACCATTTTAACCATTTTGTTTTGAACATAGCAGCAGTGGTCAGCTGCGGTGAGCATCCCTGATCCATCTCAGGAGCCAGCTGCCTCTCTCAAAACAGAGTGGCCTTTGGCTTTGGCAGTCATGTCCCACTGCCTTCCACTAGGCAAGAAGCTGCYTCCCATGTCAGCAACACCCCAAATGGGCTGCATGCAGCCTGGCTCCCCTGTGTGCCAAGTGCTTACATCCCCAAGAGAGAAGACMTGCCACATCCCGCGTCAGCAAGACCAGAGAGCCAATGGGGAGGTGCTGCACAGCCTGCCTGGTCTGCTCGGAAGGAAAAGAGCACTGTCCCTTCTCTACAAATCCATTTAATTGTGTCAATATGCACAAGCGAGCTATTGCCAGAACCAGCTGAGCAGACCAGAACGTTGCATCAAGGCTTGCTGCTCTCAGAAGGGTCATGGGAAGTGGAGAAACCTGGTTAAGAACAAAGCTGCCACATCTCAGCTTCATTAGCAAACTTCCCCACAACACAAATACCATGCCTCRTCAGACTAAACAAATACAGTTTTGCTCTCTAGACTGCATTTAATCACTATYAGTATGCCAAAACGAGACACTTGTTGGGATTTCTGAAAAGAAACGTARCCATCAGTTTCTGGGAAGAGCTGGCACTGTGAAACATCTGGCAGAGCTGAAGRAAGCAAACAGGGGATCACACAGGGACTTCTTCAGATCAAGAATTTCTGTTTACCAAAAAAAACACTCTCTCCCCAAGAATACACCTGTGTTTTCCTCTCACTCAGCTACAGCCATCTGCTTTTCAGAAACTGACACTGCACTGTGATTTTTTTACAGGATTAGAGGTATTTTTCCCTGTGACAGAAAAAGATCTTGGGGTGAGCCCCTCCACTTACAACAGCAGCAGCCCCTCCACTTACAACATTTGCAGGCTTGTAAGTTGTTTTCAATTATATTCTGTCTCCTTGGCACATAGAGATGCTGCTTAAGTAGGAAAATGTATTATCGTATATCTTTGATGTTTTCTAAAGCTACATCATTCAGCATTTTCCACCCTGCTGAGCTAGGAAATTAATAGCAAAACTTTACCCTGCTCTCTACTAAGCCTGATTTAGTTGAAAACATGATCTCAAGTAAGTAACTACAGAATCAGCCTCTTACTTAATTTAAATAAAACCATTCTTCCAGCAGACAGTGAAAGAAATAAATATGTTGTGCTAAGATTCCTAAGCCAGTACTTGTCCCCTGCCTCCACTCTTCAGTTGCTCTCTGTACGTGTTGAAGCGCACTGCTGAACTGTGCTAAATAAGCTGCACTGGAACGGAAGGTAACTAACTTGTGCTCCCTGGGTGCTGGACAACTAATAAAACTCTGGCTGCTGCATAGGCTATAAATAGAAAAAGATGATACARTTTCACATTGATAACACTTCTATGACAGTTAATTATTCATCAGTAAGGAAACAATCTTTTTTCTATCACTCTTGAAAGAAAGTGATCCTCTCAGCAGTGATGAGCAAGAGTTACGGGCGCTGCTTTTAACCCAAAGAAAGCAGGTGACATCAGGTGAACTCTTGGGTGATGACCTACCTGAGGGCTATCACTCTGAACCACCCGTGGGAATGCCTCTTYGCCCTCTCTCACCTGGCCCAGGCAGTTTCTGCTCTCATTCATTTTGAATTCAAAGCAAATCAAAACAGTTGTAACTTYGGGCCAGAGAGTATGCAGCACAAACCATGTCAGAGATGACCCACTGGAGGTGTTTGTTTTTCTGGTTCTCCCCATGGAGATGGAGGGAAACCAGACAACTGCTGAGATGGGCTACCTAACTGGTGGGCAGCAGCAGAAATTACAGGTCCCATTCTTCATCAGAGGACAGTTTGAGCTTATGTATACAGCACTTTGTGCAAGCAGAACACTTCCCACAAGAAATTATTGCCTGACTTTTAAAAACACATGGCATCCAGAAACACTCTTACAGTGTGCACAAGTTGGTCACAAAATCCTAAGCCTAATATTAAAAACACCTTCACCATCTTCAGCCTAGTGAGCTGGAACAAAATATCTGAGCTGAATACTTTCACATACTTGTGGTGAATGAAACATGGTTTCACATTTCATGTACAAATGTAATTAAAAATACATCAGAATATAGAAAGGAAATCAACCTCTGCTGAGATTAATGAAGAGTTTGATGTAGCTTCCCGAGTGTGAGATTGCTTGTGCTTCCTCCAAAGTTTGAGAAATCAACTGACTCAGTTTAGGATACTTTGATTTTAGAGAATTCTCAAACATATTAAACTATATGCATCAACAGTATTCAGGAGGACAGTGCTATATCTACAGATGCTGTTTTTTCAGATTCACACATGAAATTGCTAGACAGCAACATTTCTTGCTTGTCTAATTAGGAATTACATAATTTTTTCTCTTCTGTCTTTAACAAAGGCTTTTTGTAACCAAACGCAGAAAGATTACACTGCTTGATAAAAGWAAAAGCTTTCTGAAGGCATAAATGTAGGGCAAAAATGCAAAGCAAAGCAGACCGACTACCCTCAGAACAAAGTAACGCTCATTATAACATAAATACAAACATGCAATCAGTCCAAGAGTARAACAAGGATTCAAGTGTATGTTTAGCAACATTATAGGAGTTAGCTGGACCCTTTCTTCTGCATTTCAATGACCTCTTTTAAAAGTAGAAAGAGAAAATCCATAGAATTTTTAATTTTCATTTCATTTATTGTCATCCATTTCAGATGAATACTAACACAGAAAGATTTTGGACTCTGCAGCACCTTGCTGCTGCTGGCAGCTTATGCTACCTGGTTGCCCTCTCTGCGCTCCTCCAGGAYGGATGCCACTGGATTTAATACTGACACGGTTCAGGCTCAATAGGCTCAATCCAGTCTTCAAAGAAAAACTAGCGTGAAAATCTCTTAATCCCTCTTCCTGCTCTGAGCCCAGGGCAAATGCACATGTCCCGAAGACTGCATGCTGCAGCTTGTGTTATTTTGTACTTAATAAAATTAGCAKTTGCTACAGAAAATAGGATTCAAGATGACATTTCAGCCAAGGGAGTCTGGAGATGAGACAGTAGTTACGATATCAGTTGTGATCTTATTTTATATCACTAGCATTTGTTTGATTAAATTTCTAAATCAAGTTTATCAYATTGCATATTAAAAGGCATAGGAAAAAGCAGATGAGAAAGACTACAKTGCTCCTTTTAGATAATCTTTATCCTAATCTGTTCTCTGTGACTACAATGTGCTTATCAGACACTTTACTGTGTTTATTTATTTACTTYRGCTTGTAAGAAGGAAGATTCCAGGTGAAAACAAAATACAAAAACGCCTCAGGTCWACTCCTTGTAGAGTTTTCTCAGCAATAGGGAAACTAATTGCTTATATATGCAATACATGTTCAGCTACTATTCATCTATTATTAATAATTTTAAAAAATTAAACTGGGAAATCAAGACTCCAAACCCATAACTCACAGACGAGATTAGTGAATGTTACACAGATTAAATTAGYCCTTGTAGACAAACTCCATTCTGGACAATTCTGGACTACATCTATTTAATACCCCCCTAAAGGAATGCCATTTTTTGGACTTACGGTTGGTTGTCTTGCTCTGATCACTCTGAGCACTGTCATTTGACTGGTTGCTTGAGACAGAAGATACGCTTGAGCTCCTGACAAAACCAAAGGCTGCCAGCTTAGCTGCTGGCAACCGTGAATAACCAGGAGGACGCAGTCCGGACTGACACGGCTTGGGGAGATTYGACTTTGCAGCATTTGGGCATGGGCCTTTCTTAAGATCAACTGAAAGAAGAAAAAGAAATTTTTATTAAGCAAATGAAACTGAGACATACTGAAGAGTACTTGTACCAACTAACTACCTGGAGTCAGTACAGAAAACGAAGGCAAGCTTTAACGGCCGCTCAGTCTGCAATGGTGGCTCGCTCTTTGCTCCACCAGAAAGCCATTCTGTGAAACAGTTACAGGTTGCTTTAAAATAAGAAACGCAACAAGAACCCATAAGGCAAAAAGTCTAAACTCCAGCAAAGTAATGTCATACAAGCTTGTTTTTTTTCTTTAAATGCTCTCTTCTTTCATGTTGTATCATTTTCTGATTTTTCTTATTTGCCAATTATAGAAACTCACACACAGAGACAAACACCAGGCACAGCATCCGATTTTCAAAACAACTGTAGAATGCTAATAATTCTCCTCAAGGACACAGTACTTCTTTGTATTCCTTTAAGGAAAATATTTATTTGGAATCTTCTTTCTTTCAAAATTCGCTTAAAAAAAGAATGTCCTTCTCTTGCATCAAGCCTGGGAAAAAGGACATGCCCTAGTAAGGTATCCTTTTTTAACATACCACTAACCATTTCTACTGACGGACTTCACTTCACCATAAAATATTACCCTATCTGTATCACATTAGCTAAGTCTCAGACAACTGCAAGTAGCAGGTTATCAGGGATAAAGTTAGGCAATAACAACGATGGTTAGGCAATCATGTCTGGCTGTGGTAACCAGTAGCTGACCATCCTTCTCCAGTTTGTGTCCCCACTACTGTTCAACTGCTCTTTCTTAGGCAAAATTTTCTAGGAAAAAATGTAGCATATAGTTCCATAAACGTTACAATCTATCATTKTGTAAGGACTGAAGTTCAGAGTTTTGTTTGGTTTGAAAGGCCTCGACAGCAAGTGGATCTGGACCTCAACTGGACGTAACATTTGGACAGAGTTTCCCTCTGTATTTTTGTCTCTTCCCTGTGGAATCCCATGGAGTGAGAATATAAAAAAAATCAACAAAGTTTTCTAAAAGTTGATGCTGAAATGTTTAATCAGATGGGATCAGCAGGTTGGGAGACAAGGGAACATTAGAAATATCAATGTATTCTGTCAGAAAAGGCCACAAATTCACCCCATTTCCATTCCTGTGGAGTGAACAGTATTTGGGAATTTTAGCCTGACACATACTTCAAAGGAAGAAGTGCACATTCATAATACTAAAGGAAAAATAGAAATTAACTGTACCGTAAAAATATGGTCTTCACATTATTACAGTATTTAATTCTTTTGTAAACTATGTAGGTCACAGCCTTATTAATTTTAATGAAGCATTACTCTTTGAGGAGACTTTATAGAAAACAAGATTAATTCCTTTGAGTAGAAAAAATATTATGCGGATTTTGAAATATAGTTATGGATCTCATTATAATAATAATACTAAACTGTGTTTGACAAAAATAAGCTTCTTCTTTTGCAATAAAAATAAATGTAACACCAGGCAAAAAGATAGTATTGTTTTTTATATAAAACACATTCCTATAAAAGACACAAAAAATGTTACTTGTTCAATGAACAAAAGAATTTATATACTATAAACCCTAAAATCTTTTTGATTTTAGGGCAGCCTGCAGCCATCTTTTTGTAACCACTTTTCAAGAGTTCGGGCCTCCAGTAAGACTCAAAGAAATGGATGTCTGACTGCAGCATCTTTACCAGGCCAGAAAAGAACCTGCTTTGGAGGTCCAAAAGGAAAATAACAAATAACAAATGTGTAATGAAAAAACCGTTAAAAATTCCCATTCGTCCTTTCTTAACTGACAGGAATAATTCTGGGCTCTCACCCTGAATCTGACTTCATTTGGGCCTGTGTGATGGTTGCTGACACATCATTGTGGGTCCGGGTGCAGGTACATTAGCAATGAGAAGAGCGAAGCTGTGATGTTACTGTTACTGTTTACTGCTAGGCTTGCGCTGTATTGCTTTTGCAATGCTATTTTTTAGCTGGTTTACTATTATCTGCAATGTCCCATCAAACCAGATTTCTTCACTCCCCAATGATAAGACTTGACATTTGTATCTCATCTAAATGACTACCCAGAAAGGCAGCACAGAACAAGACTTCAACACCGTCCCCAGCAGCATTTGCAATTACTGCAGATCATGTCAACTGATTTTAATTATATCAATTTAGGAACAATAAAAAGTGTCCAGTGAAAAGCTTTAAGAGTCCCCATTGCTAGAAACGACAAGGTAATTATCTTTTAGTCAGAATCTCTCTACCTGAGAGGGTTAATATCTTCCAGCATTGGCAAAATGGGTAGAAATTGAAGCACAGGAAGATCCACCTGAACGTGAGGGGGAATTTCTTCACTGTGAGAGTGATGGAGCACTGGACCAGGTTGCCCAGAGAGGTTGTGGAGTCTCCTTTTCTGGAGACTGGATTCAAGGCCCACCTGGATGCAACCCTGTCTACCATGCTGTAGGTGATCCTGCTGAGCAGGGAGGCTGGACTAGATGATCTCCAGAGGTCCCTTCCAACCTCAACCATTCTGTGAAAAGCTTCAAGGTGGGATTGAAACTGGCTTATGCCACTGTCAGACTGTGCAAGAGAGATCTCACGCTCTCCTCACTCCACAGCTAGGTGTGTCCTGCCCCTCCGATGTTGACACCAACACGTTAGTGGTTGTGTGGTCGCAGCAGCTCACCTTCCCAGCTCACTGCACAGCACATGCAAGCTGGAGCCCAACATCAACTTCACCAGCTATCTACAGGACTAATTACAAGAAGAAACTGTGTGTGACAAAAGGCATACATCCCAATCACAGTGTGCAAAACATTTTAGTTTCAGAATTAAAATATCTCCATTTTAGAGCAAGGAGCTACAAAATATCAAAAAAAAAAAAAAATCCTGTAGCAGATCAGCAGAAATTCCACTATAGGGTGAAAAAAGTGGTTAGAAATGGTTTTGTTTAAAGCCTTGAAATGGGCTTGCCCTAGGAACACGAGGTTCACCTGGGACTTCCAAGTCCCACCTTAACAGYAGGGAAGCCCTGTGCCATGTAGGCTGCACCAGCCCCCGGGAGTTCCTGTCCTCTGCGGTGCAGAGGGAGGAACCAGCCTGCAGCCAGCAGTGTGCTGAGCACTGTGGGCAAGCGAGAAAGCCCAGCGGTCCCCAGCCCCAATGGGCTGCCTGTGGTGGGGTTGCCAGCACCCAAGAAACAAAGCACTCCTCAGGGCACTTAGCAAGATGTGGGCCAGCCTCGCATCAAAATCCTGACAGCAGTTTCATCAAAGAAGAAGAAAATCATTAAAACCAGGATGTGTTTGGTGACAAGTTTTGGTGTCTTCCTTCACCAGAAAATGCCCAGTCAGCTCTACTTCTTATTCAGAATCATTCTCCTAGATTTGGGCAGATGATTCAGTGTTTTTTCTCACACTCTTGTGCTTTTAGAGTTTTCAGTTTTGTCACTACAATTCAGATTTCCCCTAATCTGACAATATTTTGTATTCTGAGCTCATCTTCATCCTTAAATTATTTTTCACTTCTCATCCTAATAATCCAGCTCTGTCATACTCTCTGTAAAAAGTGACACAAGTACCTGAGGGCAGAACATTATCCTCATTAGGGATGCATATGAATCCTTAAAGATAAGTCAGTTTGTGWCTTCTTTCTCATTAATATACATACAACATCAGCCTATTGTACCTATTTTCTGTTCTAAATATCATTGAGTTTTATTTCTGTTTCTTAGAGATACGGAAGGATTCCTACAAACAAGGTCTGGGAGATCAAAATGAAAGTTGTTTTAATGAGCAGTTTTCCTTTTAATAAATATCTGCCAAAATAAGCATAAAAACTGGCAAAAATGCATCCAGCTGTCTGACTGCCTGGAGCTAATTATAGAATTAAATATTGTTGTCTGTATGGAACATAAGCGGTTTTTCTATAACATGTTCCCGTCTAGGAACATGAAAACATTTTAAGGTAGCAATGGATTGACAGAAAACAGATGTGCCTGGGGAGCCTAAAGAAAAGTCTGCGCTAGCGTTTTTCTGCATCCATACTGCACACAAAACACATCATGCACATATATAACTAAAGTACAACTTTCATGTAACTTCTCTGTGAAATCTGAAATATATTTTAGCCAAAGCAAATGAAAAGTTAAAGAAATGAGTTACACAAGTGTGTTCATATGAAGAACAGTAGCAGTTCAATACTTCAACTCCTCTCCACAATTCAGAATCCTTGGTAATCCTTTTATTTTTATTTATTTATTTTTGTTAATGTGCATTTTTCTTCTAAATCCTTTCAATAATTAGGTGTCATTTTCTCTCAGAGATCTCAGCTCCTTTTATGGGGTGCTATAAATATCATTATTCTCACTTTATACTACTGAATCTGCGGCAGAGGAGTTATCTGCAAGGTCACAGAATTATTCAGGGATAATACAAGCAGTTTTTCAAGGCACCTCAGAGTTAACCCAATCATTGATACCTTTGGAAATTGAAAACAACTCACCCAAATAAGAACCCTATTCTGTTACCACCGTTCTAGTGATTTCCCTGCTATAATCACAACAATTTTTCTATGAACAAGAACTGAGAAATGGGGCCTTAAAGTGGGAGGTTTACGGTTTTCACCCACATAATGGTCAAGAGGTTGTACCCAGCCCTCCTGACGGTTTCTCATCCAAGAACTATTAAGCCTGAGACATTTCAGTTCCAAAACCAAAACAGTTGTCACTGCTGAACATGAATTAATTTCTAATCAGTCAGACCACTATCATATGGTAGGAAAGCTCAGCTCCTCCTGCTTCAGGTTTCAATGCCCAAAAAAGCTGCTCTGTGCCTTGCCAACCCCTAGACAACCCAAGGCTGTTTAGCACATTCACACCACCCCGAGAATTTGTCAGCTTGTGCTTAATTCAAGCTGCTAATGCCCGTATTTGCTTTTTAGCTGAAGTGCAAACCAGTGACATCCCACAGAAGACGTCAGCCCAGTGAGAGTCACAGTGTCTGGGATGCACTTGCTGCATTTTGGACTGAAAGTCTAGAACAGCAAGGCCATATATTTCTATTTCTTTTATATATTTCTATGTTCAGCACAGTTTAGAAAGTTGCTGCCTTCATCTGTGTGTCCCCTTCTCAGGTATATTCCAGCTTCAGCTGACTACCTGTAAGGAGGAAAGATGGATGGGAGGCTCTATTCAGAAAAGAATATTCTTCTAAGAAAGAATCTAAGCAGTCTCATGGTGAGACACAGGGAAAAAAGGCAGATAGCCTGGGTTAGGCTCCTACAAATAATATGGAGGCCAGGCAATACCTGCCACTTGTTCTGGGTGCCACAAGGTGTTACACAGGACCAGTAACAAAGACAATATTGTTGTAGCCTCAGATTACAGTTTCCTGTCAGTCCATTGACTTCTGGAATCAAAGAGCACTTGAAGGCCTTATACTGATATCAGGTGAATATCAGTGTACAAGTTGAYGATAATCAGACTGAGAGCCAATTTGATTATGAATTATCTTTAAAATCCTTCAAATGATCAAGAAACTCAGGATAGCGGGATTTTAAAATACCAGATTTTCATCTATTCTGAACTGCTTCTGTTAACTCTCAGCTGCTCTGTTCCCTCACCACTACGCATGGATACAAAACAGAACAGTAATCCCAAAGTTAGAGTGCATCACAACCTCACATCTGCAAGCTTTCTTCTAGCGCTCAGTCTTTGATCATAGTTTTCCATGAACAAGAAGAAGAAAGGTCAAGAGAAGCTTGGTAAGAATAAGTAAAGTCTTATGAGACGTTGTCTCAGAGGTTACTTGGGCAGAAATCCTCAAGATAGGTAAAATGTATCCTGAAGAACGGCAATAGTTCCCTTACAAACATGTCACACAATTAATAGCTTTGTCTTTCCAGCCGCTTTGCTCATTCTCCTGTCGCATGTTTTCTTCTCAAATAACATTTCCTTGGGCTTGTCTCCTTTCATCGCTGCATTTGCATATCAAACTCTTGACCTGCTTTTCATTATCCACTCTCCTTCTTCACTTTCACCTTCTCCTTTTCATTTCACCCAGAAGCGGCTACAGAATTACATTAAATCTTTCCTTTCTACTTCCCAGTACATCATGGAAATGCACCCAGTCAGATCTTCTACAGCTGAGTAACACAGATGTACTCTATAAGCACACAGTAGTTAAACATTACTTCAGCATTTGTCTTCTACTGTACACAGATACCATTCATATGACTGTCTGCTGGGTTATATAAAGAACATTAAATTAAGAACAACACAGTCATACAGACAGTCCCTCTGATAGATGCATTTTGGTCCTTTAGGAAGGCAATAATTGTTGGGAGCAAAGAGGTGGCATGTGGCTAGGTCTCAGCTATGGTGGTAACGCCATTAGCAAAACTCCGCTGAGGAGATTTATGTCTCTCAACGAGGCATTTTACTTTTCTTTATGAAATACAGATTGCTCTCCTAGGGAAAGTAGACAGTACCAACTGAAACCATTACAGATTCTAGTGAGGGATAGAGAGTATTTTCCTCTCTGAATTCGGGCCTTGTCCTCTTTTCTTAAGAAATTAAGAAGTTTGACAGCTCAGATCCAACTCTGCCAGACTGCAAACCTAGGAAACAAGTATGCAGCTGCAGTAGCACTAATGAAACATTTCAGGAAGTAACCTCAAAGCCCCATTTCTATCATCAAATCTCATTTGCTTGTTTAAGTACTGTGTATTCCTAAAAATCAACATGAAAGCAAAGCTGAACTCCTACCAGGAGAAACCTGCATATATATTGTAACGCTAATGATGAGCTACAAAAATACAGGTATATTTGTGTGTGAGTAAATCAAAAACACGTTTTTTCTGATTTATATATAAATAGTACCATTAAAAGGATTTGACTTGTTTAGAAATGAGAGAGGCTGTCAGACACTCAGGACTGGCAAATTTAATATACAGAGAGCTGATGAGGAAACAAAATTTCATTAACTCATCCTTTGAGAAAAAATTATCATAAATACTAGTGGAAAAAGAGTAGAATTAAGTGAAGTTTTAATGATGAGATCTCTGTTCTACTTTTCAAAATCAGACATTAATCCCATAAAAATAATCAGCTAATTAATGTAAACACTAACTAGTGTGCTCTAAGAAGTTTTTATAACCAAGGAAATCCTATTCATAATTTATGTTATAGACACAGCATCCTTTAATGCTTGTTTTGAATCACATATTTCCCTTAGAAAGAGCAGAGTCGATTTATATAAAATAAACAAATATTAAGCTTCCAGAGACATTAATGTCAATTTAAATACATCACAATTCAATGACTTGCTATGTTTTCTACAGTGCTGAATACTTTTCCTAATAGCAGGAATGCCTGCCTCACCCAACCGATTTAAAGCATCATCTAAGGAACAGTGCCGTTCAATAAGGAAACCACAGCCCATGCCAATACATGTGTCAAATGTCCTTCAGATGAAGAATGATCTCTGTTCCAGTCATATTTAGATATCACATTTGGTGAATCATAGGATCATTCATTATCATTTTATTTTCTACTTGTCATGTCTTAAAACTAACAAAACCCTTAAGGTACTTCTAGTGCTTGCAGTCCGTTTCAGCAGTTCATGGATTTAATTATCAATTACTTTAGAGTCATTTTTATGAGAATTAGTATTATACGAGGGCCAAACCACTCAGCTTATCACTGCTGCTTAAGCAGCCTGCTACATTAYGAAAGGTATTGCAGAGGGGAATAAAATCCTCATTATGAGGCACCGGTTCTGTCCTCAGTGCTATGGCATGGCAATTTCATTTTTAAAGCCTCAGTGGTACCTCACACTCTGTCACTAGATGGCAACTGGCTAGATCCTTCTATTCCCATTACCCCAGGGCAGGACTGAAATCCCTAACAGGCTTGCTGGATTAAAAGCTCCGGATCCAGCTGCAAAGATGCTGATGAGCATTACTGAAGATAGTCCCCCCTGCTCTTGCTGTAGCCAGCCAAGTCCTCATACTCCATAACAGCCACGAGCAAAGCTCTTATGAGCACCAATTCCTTTAGGCTGATCATTTTTTTCAGGCATTCTGCTTGCTTATATTTGTAAATGTGACTCTAAGCTGTATTTAATCCTGTTCTTCAAATATTACATCAAAAATATTAACGCAGATTAAAGTAGCTTAATACCACATCAAGCTGGCAAATTAAGGGAAATAGGATGACAGAAATCTGAAAAAAAAAGGTGCTGACTACCTTAAAACAATTGGTTTGTTTTGGCCCCACATGATCTGTCTAGATACAGGCACACCTTGCTCATCTGATGGATTAACACTACTGTGTGTCTCAGTTCTCTTGATGAGATGGAATACGTTGTACTAGGTCTATTTCTTTTACTCTGTCCAAAGAGTGTATTTTGAGTTAATTCAGTACCTACTAAAGTGCTTCCTTGTGAAAGCAGAGTAAGATATTGCAGAAAAATTAAACAAGTTCTTCACCTCACAAGGAAAATGGAGGTGAGATGCCAGAAGTGAAAACAACRTGTCCTGGGGAGGACAATGAAAAACTGAAGACATTAGCAACTTCTCCAGAACAAGTCTTGGGTAATTTAAAATCAATAAAAACAGTCAGAGCCCAAAGGCCAGATAGAACACACTTTGGGAACCTGAATGAAATGGCAGACAGATTATCAGACTAACATGAATTATCTTTAATAGTATCTTTGAAACAACAAGGTATTAATAGACTTGAGAGAATCAAACAAAACAGCATTCATAGCAAGGAAGTTATGGAGAGCTAAGAATTAAATTTTCCTCCAGAGCAGGAAAGATCCAAGAAAATATTTGTAATAAGATTTAAAAAAAAACTTCAGAAAAATATAGAGAAAGGGGAATTGATTGGTAAGAGCTAGTGCAATTTCCATCTCATTCACTGGATTTTTTTTGAAGGTAGTATTACAGAAAATAAACAGGATTGAGGCAGCTATTGTTTAGATTTTAGAATGTCATTCTATATAGGAAGACAGTAAATTTGTGCATACAAGGCAAGTTCCTATATGGATAAAGAAATGTCTAGAGAAAAGTAATATCTGCAATAACCAGTGATTCAGGATAATTAAGTTGGATAATTAAAAATCAAGGCAACAGTCATTTCTGAAGATCAGGCAAGACACTGGATTTGTTAATAGTATATTAACAAATACTCTGTATATTCCTCTCATATCTGTCTCCCAGACTTGCTCCTATTGTGCAGTGGTTTATCCTAGTCATACTCTGAACTTGCAGCCTCTTGCAGTTTCATTTAAATGGAGCATGGGATCCAGTTGCTCTCTGCACCTCTTTCCACATGGTGAGCGCTCACTGAACTCTATTCACCACGCTGAACTGAATTTCATACAGTTGAGTTTGGTCAACTTCTGCAAATGGCACCAACGTAGCTAACTCCAAGTGTATGGGTAGTAGAGGACAGTGGCAAGGGGCACGGGCATACTGGAGGGTTTTATGAATAGATAAATGTCTATCACAAGGAACTCTGCCCCAGGGCAAGACGATGGACCATATGACACAAGGCTTTATCTTTTATGACTATTTTTTAACTATCTGTGCAGACTTGTAGGCTGTTAAACAGCTGCTATGTTTCACTCTGGCAATGACTGATTTTTCAGTGAACTTGCAGCTGCTTAAATGTTAAAACCTCCAAGATCTTCTAGGTTGTGAAGAAGTGCACTGTAGAAGTAATTAGCTCTGTCTTGTGGCATCTGACACTTCCCCGTCTGTTTTTTCTCTTGCTCTTCCCTTCTCTGTAATTCTGTCCAGGGTCACACTGTGCCCTGCACTATGGCTGGAAGCAAGAGGTATTGGAGAAGATGTCTCTGAAAAGGTGTAAGCTGAGGGACCAAGCTCTTTGCTAGCAGAGCTGAACACTGCCAAGGCTTCCGAGAAGAGATAGAGGACTGGCATATTCAGATCAAAAAACTGGGTCTTCACAATAGAAGAAAACGTTCCATTATCTTCCACAGGGCAAAAGTAAAGATTTTTTTCAGGCCTTCAGAAAGAGGAAGATGATGAAAAAGAGCTCTACGAGAATTATCACTGAAATCAATTCTCCTTCTTTGGCAACGACCTGTTAAACCAACTTCTGTGCAAGCCCCAGACTCCCTAGTGAGCCTTGCATCAGGTTTAAAAAAAAAAAAACACCTCAAAGAGTGTTATTAGAGCTTTGTAGTATCAGGTCAAGATATTGTTCATTTTGTGATATTTCTGCCTGAAAAAAAAATGTTATTGGTGACTATAGTTAAAAGAAAAGAGGAAAAAATCATACTTTACCTGAAGCATCAGGATGATAGAGGCTAGGAGCACTTGTCATTTCTCCTGGCTGATGAAGACAGTTACCTGAGGATCTTTGACTTGCAATAAGTATCCTGCTCTTTGCAGACGGTAATCTTGAAACTGCACCCAGTCCTAACTGTGGCTTAAGTATCATGGCAGACCGATAAAAACTCGGTGGGACCTCATAGTGAGTATATGGTGGAGGACAAAATTCATCTTTCACAGGCCTTTCCCCAACCTACAAAAATAATTAAAACAGATATTATGCAATAAAATTATGTATACAGATAATATGGAGTTCTCAATTGCTTATACAGGCTAATTTTCCCTCCTTATGAGTCTAGGCTTCGTACTACTGTAACTTTCAAAAAGTGATGGTCTAACCATATGAATCCCTCTGTATGAATACATATGTTCCAATCACAAGACACAGCCAAAATCCAAATAAAGACTTGATCTATTTCCCTTCAAAAAAATAAACAAATAAATAAAAAGCTTCAGATAGTGAAAATGAAGTTATTGTTAGATCTGAAAAGGTGAGATTAGTTAAAGAGGTAAAGGCACCAAGAAAGTGGGTAAGCGCAATTTTTATTACAAGTYATTTAAAATATTTCTCATTGAGATGCAATCTAGAGGGAGTCTGTTTTAATTTAAATAGTTATAAAGACACTTGAAGGTATTTTAAGTTTACTTTATCGGAAAATTGGTATTGTTAAATTGTTTATGTGTGAGAAAAYGTCTACATGTTCCTACTATTCATATGTTCACTGCATTCACAGCAGTCTATGCCCCTGAGGTTTCATAAAAGCGACACAGCTTTGGAGGAATGCAAGTTTCTGTAGGTTATTATTTTCGGAGTGCTCCAAATCAGAGCTATAAAATGCAGTTGAGGAAGGGAGAAAAGCAAATTTTCTGATGCAAAACATGTACTGTTGATCATAAATAGATGTTTCTTTGCTAAAATTAACGATAGATCTCTCAGTATTTTAACAGGAATATATTGTGAGGACAGCACAGTAAGCCCCAAGCTGGAAGTTTTTCAAGTAAACTGGTTGTTACCCGAGAATTTAAAGTTGAGGAATGAGCTGGTTCCCTGGTTCAGCCCTTGAACCTTCCYCCAGATGAGCAGGGCCCCGGCTTGGACCATCAGCCAGCGTGCTGTTTGCCATGGCTTGGGGCGTAGGAGCAGAGCCACAGAAGGGGCTTGCTGGGCATCCACCTTGCTTGTTTGCTAAGGTCTGTTTGCTCTTTGTCCCTTGTGTAAAGCTCTTGGGTAGAATCTAACTGCTGCAGAWTTTTCTTATAAAATGTAAAATCATAATAACTTAGCAAGGACGCACTTAATAATCTACCAGTGCATCCCATTTAGGCCAGAGAAAAAAGCAGGCTTAGGAAACAGGAAATCAGAGCTAGAGTTGTTTAAAAATTAATCAAAAAAGTGCCAAAGGCTACCTAGGAAGAAATCCAACTGCCAATTAATTAATTCTGTTGTAAGCTATGATGCATATAATATGCCAAATCAGTTTCTATTTAGCCATTATAAGCATTTAGAACATGCACTTGAACATTAGCTATAAAAGCTTTGATCCTAGCTGCTTTATGAGCTTTAATCCTAATTTAGCAAATTTTTAATATGCTAAAAGATACAAAACTGGCCTTAAACTATTACTGAGTTTAGAATCTTTAAGRCTTTTGCACAGGAAACTAGGAATACAGATAAAAGAGATCTTGAGCATTATATTTTTGCTCTATATTTTTCACTATTTTTGAAGTCCTATTTTCTTCAATTAGATCTTCCATTTTCCTTTTTTATTATATTCCTATGACCTATTTCTACAAGTTTGGATGCAGGTTTTTATGATTTTTATATGATTCTCTACTCTTATTTTTAACTTCTGTATAAGAGATTGTTTTCCTGGATAAGATTCATTTATGTTTTTCTCCTTGATTAACTTATTTCAATGAGATTTCATTTTACACTTCCTATCATATTTAGCTGGCACCAATACCAAGTTTTTCAGGATAAGRAATAGAGAAAATCTTTAAATATAGAAATCATGCCATTTGATAAACTGGGTTAGTCTAGGCAAACCTTCAGCAACCTCACTTTTATCTTTATTGACACCATGCTACAAGTAACACAGAAGGTTCACAGACATGCACACAGAAACAACCACAAGCCTAAAACACCTTTTCAGACTGAGGGAACTGAGAAGGATTTGCCCAACTATTTTTTAAAGAAARAGATCAATTTGCAGGAAGACATAAGCTGGCTATGAAGACACGATCCTTTTTATTATTTTGTATTTATCAGCAAATTCATGAAGTGTGTAATTCAACTGGCCTCCACAGAGTCACCTGTGTTTATTGATTATCAGGCAATTTCAAAGCTGTTTAGAAAGATCTGGATTCATATGAGTCCTGACTACTCTGTACTAGATTTTTGTATGAGGAACTTTTAAGAAAAGAGCTGTTGAAGCCTGTTAACTGAAAATAAGGACCCCCTTCAGTTCACAATTTTATTGTGTGACTGTACATTTCCACACACTCCATTTAATGTATGTCCTAAAAAAAGATGGAAACTCTATAGCAAATCTATGAAACATGCAGGAATTTCCATAACCTGGGTGATTCTAAGCAGAACTGGCAACACTGCCAGTAGGTAAAGTTGTTCACCACTTGCCTTCATGTTACTTTGTTCATAACACTGTCAAACCTTAGTGCCTCAAGCAGAATTATTCTTGTCAAGTGCCTGCTTCAGGCAATTATTTGGGAAAAGAGTCAGCAAAATTGGTTCAGTCATTTCAGATAATTAAATTAGGGGAAAAATATGCTGTTTTGCCTATATATAAACCACTTCCCCTACATCTTTCAACAGGCCTCCATACAGGTGGAGTTTGGATGGGACAAGTGCAGTCCTGGGAAAAGCAGGCAGGAGAGCTGAGGATCAGCAGACCTCCTTATGGAGCCCCAGTTCCAACCAGGGCTCTTGGCAGCATCCATAGCAGTTAATAAAATGGGCTGAAGCCTGCTCTTTGGCAATGCAGAGATCATRTCCATGTGAGTAAAGTCTCTTGCCCTCCAGAACAGCTGGGTCTCATCCACACTGCCCCCTGAAAACAGCCTCTRGCCCCTGTTGCCTCCTGAGCCACGCCAAGTATTGCCTGGGGGAGCTTTTGCTGGTACAGATGAACATAGAGCTGGGAAGCATATTCAGAGTCCAACAATATGAAYGACTTTGTGTGAGCCTTGGAAACTGCCTTCACACAGTGTAGCTCACTAGTAAGATTACAGCCTTCCAGACTTGCAATTTGCTTTGTTACTTCCCACAGAGGTAAGCCGAAACATAGAGACAAAGTAGCCACAAATTCCTGCTGGCACTTACTGAAAGTGGCCACACTAAATTGGAGAACCAGCACTGTGATGAAGTGTGTGGACAGCAACACTCTGACCTGGGCAAAGACATTTTTTTCAGCTTGTTTTTCACGGCTGTGAGAGCTGGGCCTGTTCAGCCTGGGGAAGAGAAGACTGAGGGGGGATCTTATCAGTGTGTGCAAGTACCTGAAGGGAGGGTGTCAAGGGGACAGGGACAAACTCTTTTCAGTTGTCCCATGTGACAGGACAAGAGGCAATGGGCAGAAATTGAAGTACAGGAAGTTCTGCCTGACCGTGAGGGGGAATTTCTTCCCTGTGAGAGTGACGGAGCACTGGCACAGGTTGCCCAGAGAGGTTGTGGAGTCTCCTTCTCTGGAGATCTTCAAGGCCCGCCTGGATGCAACCCTGTCTAACATGCTGTAGGTGACCCTGCTTGAGCAGGGGTGTTGGACTAGATGATCKCCAGAGGTCCCTTCCAACCTTACTGATTCTATGATTCTACGAAGCAGCTGCACAGTTTGGGTTATTTTTGGATTTAATTTTGGCTTTAATTTCAGTTGCCATCTATTGCAGGCTGCCATAGACAAACCCACAATGGCATAATTTTTCCTCTACACGCAAAATATACGGGATGGAACTGGAAATTGAAGTCCGAGGAGGTAGGGCAACGAGAACTGTCCTTTCTGCATTTGGGATGGGATGGTGTTCTACAGAAAAGTATAATCCATGATCATTTCCATAATTACTAGAGTGCCTCTTAATATGCATGACAAAAGGGCCAAGCTACACTCACATGAGATATCTTGATTGGGATATTTGCTGGTTGTTGATTGTTGACACTGTCACCTTATGTGTCACTCTAATGCTGTTCCCTGTACAAAAATTGTATATGGAATGAGATGGACATCAAAAGATTCTCAATAACACACTATGAGAAACACAGAAAAAAGAAACAAACAAAAAAACCTTTGCCTATATCCTTTTAGTCATTAAAATTAAATATATTTCTGTGTGTATTTATATAAAAGGCTTGGTTGCTGAACTATCATGTGTCCCAAATGGCACATCCAATGACATATCACAGATCCAACCATAACTCCCTCTTCTCTGTGTTTTCTCCACCTACCAAGCAATGTCAAGCTTTCTCCACTGTTCTCATCTGYCAGCAGGGATGTGCTGAGAATCAAGACTCCTACCCAAATTATCAACGTGGAGCACACACAACTAGCTATGAGGACCCATAATTGGCCAAAAGGAATTCCTTCACCTTTTGGGTGCTTGGGAATATTTTCTGGGGAAAGGAAATCTCATTGACGATTCTGGTCAAAATAACAAATCATTTTATAATGAATGGAAAGAAAATATTTTCCTGTATGATACATATTACCTAACATGAGCTTTGAAAGTCCCTAGTTTTCCGTAGAGTTAAACAGAGGGAATTAATTGAGCCCTCTAGTGCTCTGTCTGCAAATATGTGCCAAGTTTCCCATTAAGGAGGAAAAATCTCTGTGGGAAAATTATGTTCATTTCCCAAAGCTCTTCCTTCAAGAAAAAACAGTTCCATTCATGGATATACTCAAACTGCATGTCTTTTGCTTTTCAAACATTCCTATTTATAGTACTAGCAGGTGATTGTTTTCTTGGGAAACACTACAGGAATACAATGACAACTTCCAGCCAAATTATGGATCGGACTTCACAACAAGGTCAGTGTCAGAAATGGTTAAGTAAGTTCTTTTCTAATGATTTTTCCTGGATTTAGGATTTTTTATCATTTTAGGGTTTGGAACTAACTTCTGGCAGCAACAAGTAAGCAAATGAACATCACCTAGCATAAAAAGAGGTTGTCAAAGATACATCCTTACCTCCTGCAGAAATTTTTCACTCATCGGACCAAAGTGATGGCCAGGGGGCCTAATTCCTGACACTACAAGTCCAGAACTGAAGATCCTTGGCTTCTGAAGGTCAGGTTTAAATTTGTCATACAGAATGCTGGGGGGCTTCACATCACCTCCATTAGATGCCTTCTCTTCGTTAGAGATGGGCATGCCACATGCCGGGGTGCTGTACGACAGCCCCGCAGAGGCAAACGAAGGGTCAAGCTGGTCTATTGAACGAGGATTTCTTCTAATGTAAGTAATGATTTTAGGTCTCACATGCTTGGGCTTGGGTATGGCAGGTTTCATCTCAATACTTTCTTCAAGCTTTTCACTGCAGTCCCTGTCCACATCTGCCTTATCTGCGAGGGAGCCCTTGGAGTGGACCAGTATAGGTTTGGGGATTGCAGTGCTGCAAACAGTCTTGATAGGCACTTTAGGGGATAAGCTTAACAACTGCGTGCTGTYGATGGGAGGTAGGACTGTGGAGGGTGACAGTTTGTCAACATGAAGTGCATAAAGGTCCTTCAGATTACTGTTTGATAGCGCGGGCTGATGATTACTAACATTCAGAGTTGCCACTGGGCGCAAGGGAGTTGGGACACATAAAAAGGCATCAGGCTTCGCTGCAGTCTTATAGCTCTCTGGTGCTTCATATGAAACGTGTTTCTTTGCAATACCTGTCTTTTTACTCTGAATTGAAAAGCTTGAGATTTCCACATCACTGTCCTCGTTGCTACGCTGTTCATTTGACACTGTTTCTGTACTCAGCACTCTGGGCTGATCTGAGAGATCACAAGCTGGCACAGCAGCATTTTCACTGCTTCCTTTGACTGGCATCTGTTTATTCTCTTTAATTTTCAAAGGTTTGCTGTCAGGTAGATCAATGTTATGTATAAGAGATACTTGCTCACCAACTGTTTCAGTGCAACCTGTGTCAACTTCGTGTATATTTTCACTTTTTCTAAGTATATCTTTGCCACTGGATTTGCTGTCACAAGTGAGTGGGAATACTGATTCCACTTCTTTATCAACGAAATATTCGTCACTAGTAGTTGCCCTGCTGTCACTCTCGCTGCTTCCTCCTCCTGCTCCAAGCGTGGTGTTGTTATCACTTAGAAATTTGTCATCGGGGTGGGTGACCACCTGGCTTGACAATGGATCCTCCACTTTCTTACAGGTGTCTGGAAAACAAGAAGCTTGAAATTTTGACGCATCAGATCCAGAACTTTTCTTTTCTTGCATTACTGTACTCTCGTCTTTTTGACATCCCAGAAATTCTACCAGCATAATTCTCTCAATCTTTTGCTGACATATATTTTTAGATTGTAGAGATGGTACAGTCTTAAGCTCCAGTTTTTTACTTTTATCACCCTGACCTAATTGTGCTTCTGATTTACTAGCAATCTCATTGGGCTTAATAGCTGAATGTAGATCAGCATGAGAAGTTTGCAGTGTGCTTTCAGTTTTAACATTTGGTACATTTTGCACATCCATTTGGATTTCTGGTTTAGATATTTTCTTGTTCCCTGAGGTAGATGGTTTAGAGTAAAACACAATACTTTCCTCTGAGGTATTGTCAAGTGGATGAAACACCATCCCGAGAAAATGATCTGTGGATGTTTTTTGTGATTTCTCTGTATTTCCAATCAAATGATGTGACCTGTCGATGGAATCCAATGAGGCAGAAAGCAAACGTTTACACGACACACGGCCAACGCATTCTTTTGCAAATGGTTCAGTCTGAGCAGAAAACTTACTTGGTCTTCCCAAAGAAAGCCTTTTTATTCTCTCCATCTCCACAGTCCTGGCCATTTTACCCTTAGAAAAACTCTGGGTGAAGTCAGTATCACCTTTTGAAATAACCCCCAGGTTGGCATCATTTGTGCTGCTCTTCAGATTGGACAGACTTTGTCCTCGGCTGATCCTGATATGCCTCGATATATCCCTAGGTTCATTGGTCCTACCATCCTTCCCCATTTCCCTATTTGAGGTAGGGGACAACGTACTTTCCTGTACACTGGTGTCACAGTTCTGAGACTCTTTAAAGGCCAGAAGTTTATTCTGCTCTGTACTCAGATGAGAAACTTTTTCTGATCCCCCAGGATGTATATTACCACTCTCATCTGTCAAACTACATTTTTTGGCATCACCTTCACTGGTCCTAACTTTTGTCACAATTTGGTTGGCATTGGTATCCCCCATGTTTACTAGGTTTTCATTATCATTTTTTATTTCACTGTGGTTGTCTTGAAGTTGAGCGTAACATGACTTGTTTGGAATTAATGGAGCACTCATTTTGAACCTTCAGGTGACTATTTTTTTGGCAGTCTTAATTAATGAGAAGGCTTTCTGTCCACTATCTGGTTAACTATTATTCATGCTTCAGTTACACGGTTAAATTACAAACTAATCAGTAGAAAACTCCTTGTCAAAAGCTTGGAGTCTCTTGTAAGAGTCACATTTTTGTGCTGCTCAGTCGTTTTCTGTGCAGCTTCTGGACCCAGGAAATCTTTATGACATGCAGTAGAGAGGTTCAACGAAAGCAAAATAGATCTGTCAGGTTTCCTCTGAATGAGAGCCAGCTACTCCAGTCAACCTACAAGAAAAGGAACAGACAACATTACACTGATGCCATGAATTATGCTAACTAAAACAAAATCAGCAGCACTCTCTGGTACGTCCCCAGGTTTGAAAGCTTTAAAATGCTTTTTAGATACTGTTTCAGACATAGCTTTGCTCACATCCAGATTCCTTGTGTAGCACAAATCTCTAACTATTAAAGGTATGAATTCTATCTGTCCCACTTAGAAGAGTGATTGCTACCGTTTTTAAACTACAGAGATTTACAACTTGAAATAGCCACAAATAGCTAGGTCAGGATGGAACCGACATCAAGGGTCTGAGCACTTTTATATTGATATAATAATGTCTTTATTACACCAAGAGTCACTACCGATGCATTTAAAGCAACACAGTATAGACAAGCCATTAATAACAGAACTCCAGCTTCATTAGGGGATGTTTACAGGTTTCGCTCCTTGCCTTGTACAAATCATTCCTGAGCTTGTACTGACATCACCTCCCCTTCGGCATTTCTTAGCCAAATTCGTAGACGCCAAGAAAGTAAAGACTATGGCTGAAGGCCTGCAAAGAACAACTGTGTTTTGCTAAGAGCCAGCTGCATGTGTGTATATTCAAATATAGGGGATYATAGTGCAGTTCTAATATCCTGCAGCTCCTTTTGGCTCCCTGCCAGCTGTGGCTGTGGGCGTCCTTCTCCCCTGACTTTGCATGGGGCTAACGAGGGGCGGTTGTCCTCTGCCACCTCCAACAAGCTGTAGGGAGATTCTTGTCCATATTATGCTTAAATCCACTCCCTCAGATATTCCCTGAGTAGTTTGCTACCCATCATAATAACATAATATACACACTAGAAATCCAAAGCACCTGCAGTATTCCTAGCAGCCTGGGTGTCTAATTAGGGGCTCAAAGGGACCCTAATTAGAAGTGCAAATTAAGTCCACTGTGTGCTCTGTCTTTGGCATCTGGGAGCACATCTGGGTTCACATTTCTAGCACCTGCTGTGAGCAGGTCCTCGCAGCCCTCCCGGCCTTGCGTCCAGCTCGGCCCTGCTCAGAACATCTGYGGCCAAGCGCAGATTCAGTTTCTTTACACTGCACGTACGCATATTTTGGTTGAGTTTGGATTCAGGGCTCTTGGCTTAGTTCCATCTCTACAACAAACAATAACTAATTAAATTAATTCATGAAACAGAACACAGTGTTAGAATTTTGTTTCAGCGCCGCAGAACTGCATTATTACAGATCTCATCCTCAAAGTGCTGTAAAGAAATACTCTTAAACTACTGTGTTCTGTCCTTACTCCAAGAGAAAAAATAACTGAATACCTATGAAATTAAACATATGCATTTTGGATTTTGTGTTTGTTTGTTTCTCGTTGATCTTTTTTGTCCCCCCAAATGAACATACTGGAATTTACATATTCAATGTGAAGGCTGATCTAAACGTCTTCACTGGGCAGAGCACATCTTTCTGTTTGTTAACATTTTTGGTCAGTTAGAGAAGCGCTCCGATTGGCTCCAAAGGGAGCTGCACGTCTTGTGTTTCTTCCTCAGTCGCTCTGTGATACCACTAGTGAAGGCTTTAAAAGTAAGTGTAGCAAGGAAAGTCTCCTGGAACTGAAAAAAAAGACAGGAAAATCCATCTCTCTTGGAAAATCTGTCACCTAGTGCCTGAAAACTTTAACATACACATTTGAGATGGCAATAATGAAGAAAGTGAGGAAGGGGATATCTAGCAAAATCTTCCTTTTGATGTGTGAGCCACTCATAAAGATTAGGAAAAGAGAGATGAAATATCCTTTTATTGTTCCCTTCACAACACTCAGGATGAAGGTTTAGTAGCTTACGACTGCCATCATCAGCCGTGTACCCAGACACACACTRTAAAACACTGTGGTGATTAAAAGGAGTCAATAATCAGTCTAGTACACGACCCGCAGTGATTATCCATAGGTGCAAATATCCATCTTCTATTATTACTTTTGTAATATGATGAAGTATCCAGATGGTACACCATTTGTTTATTCACTTTCATGGAGTGTGTTTTTTCCCCTGTGTTTTTTCCAGTAGCCAGGCACCAAGAGAGGAGGCTGTTCATTCGCTCTGTCCTGCCTTTGGGATGAGGGGGGCCGTCTGGAGGGACAGGGATGTGGTGTCTTTGCTGTGAAAAAATGAATTTCTGGAGTGCAGAGTGGGGAAGGTGGGGCAGGACTGTGCTGCTCTTCCTGGCCACCAGGCAGAGGACGTCGCTGGATGGGAAGTGAGACTGGGAAAAGGGTCCATGGTGCAGGTCACAGAGAGAGGGTTGGGGCAGTGAGTGGTCCTCTAAACCTTTTTATTTTAGCCRGTCTCAAACTGATTGTCTCTGCTTCAGCAGATCCGTGTCACTGGTTATGCTTAAAATAAAAAGAGCAAGACTTAGCTTTAGCAATTCACAGCCCTTTTGGTATTGATGTGCTTGTGTTAAAGGCGGCAACAAATCCACCCCAGAGCTCCAACTGGCTCAGGATCACAACCCAAACATTTCTTTCTTTAATGTATATTCATTTTTATTAGCTTCTGTCTTTAAGCTACAATCTACAACAACAGTATTTCCTCAGAGTGAAAAAAAAAATCTGAAAGTGAAAACAGCCATGACAATCTTCCTTGTATCATTTTCTATCCACAAGTAACACAGATCGCTTCTTAAGAGCACAAACAAAATATTATCACCAAATTTTCTACTGAGATCATTAAAACCACATTTTTTGCAGCCAGATTTCATATGTACCCTTCTCTCAGTTAACAGACGAGCTTTTTACAAGCCAGCATGGGGAGAGGCACATGGCTGTTAGTGGGAATGCATTTTCTCTGTGATGGAGATGCATTTTCTCCAACTGCAACTAGCAAAGATGGTATTTTTTTAATTTTTCTTTTACCAGGAAATCCTCTTGCTTTCTGATGGCTGATTTTTAAATACAARTAATTCAATTTGTTTCAAAGAAAAGAATGGAGATATTTCCAAAAGAGCAGCTGTGACCATGGAGCTGCTCTGGAAATGCAGATGTGCTACATGTCAAAGTAGACCTTCGCTGCAGGTGGGCCCAGAGTAACACCACATCTCTCCCAACCTGCAGTTCAGAGCTGGTGGCTCCCTCATCCCACCAGCTGCTTCCTCCCTGCCTTGCCTGCTCAGAGATAGCCTGGCCCCTGGGTGCTATGGCARGATAAGTAAGTAAATTGGTAAATGATGATGATGATGGACATCATTAAGCCTGAAACACCGTATCAAGCTGCATGCATTTCAGATGTACAATTAAAGCAAAACATTAATTTGTCATCTATTTTTTTCTACTAATCTCTCACAGGGGTTTAGAACAGAGTTAATTAAGGTTTTTAAAAATATGAACACAGCACTAAGAGGTCATAGAATCATAGAATCAGTAAGGCTGGAAGGGACCTCTGGAGATCATCTAGTCCAACCTCCCTGCTCAGCAGGGTCACCTACAGCTTGTTAGACAGGGTTGCATCCAGGCGGGYCTTGAAGATCTCCAGAGAAGGAGACTCCACAACCTCTCTGGGCAACCTGGTCCAGTGCTCCATCACTCTCACAGGGAAGAAATTCCCCCTCACGGTCAGGCAGAACTTCCTGTGCTTCAATTTCTGCCCATTGCCTCTTGTCCTGTCACATGGGACAACTGAAAAGAGTTTGTCCCCATCCCCTTGACATCCTCCCTTCGGGTACTTGTACACATTGATCAGATCCCCCCTCAGTCTTCTCTTCCCCAGGCTGAAGAGGCCCAGCTCTCGCAGCCTTTCCTCACAGGGCAGGTGCTCCAGCCCTCTATCATCTTTGTAGCCCTACGCTGGTCTCTCTCCAGTAGCTCCATGTCTCTCCTGTACTGGGGAGCCCAGAACTGGACACAGTACTCGAGATGAGACCTCACCAGGGCTGAGTAGAGGGGCAGGATCACCTCCCTCAACCTGCTGGCAACACTCTTCCCAATGCACCCCAGGAGACCATCAGCCTTCCTGGCCAGGACAGCACATTGCTGACTCATGGTCAATCTGTCATCCACCAGCACTCCCAGGTCCTTCTCTGCAGAGCCGCTCTCCAGCAGGCCAGCCCCCAGCTTGTACTGGTGCCTACAGTTATTTCTCCCTAGGTGCAGGACTTTGTACTTGCCCTTGTTGAACCTCATGAGGTTCCTCTCCGCCCAGCTCTCCAGCCTGTCCAGGTCTCTCTGAATGGCAGCACAGCCCTCAGGTGGATCATCCACTCCTCCCAGCTTGGGATCATCAGCAAACCTGCTGAGGAGGCACTCTGTCCCCTCATCCAGGTCATTGATGAAAAAATTGAACAGGATGGGACCTAGTACTGAGCCCTGGGGGACGCCRCTAGCCACAGGCCTCCAATTCTACTCCACGCCACGGATGACGACCCTCTGAGCTCTGCCTTTCAGCCATTTCTCAGTCCACCTCTCTGTCCACTCATATTTGGTTCATCCTGTTTACACTGCCCCCAATATGATTACTAGCACTCACTCACCACAAACGAATACAGATTTGGAAAAAAGAACTCATGGAAATTCACACAAGGCATTTTCATACACAGTGTGTGACACAGGCCATGCTGCTATGTTTCAGACAACAGATCAAATAATTTCATGTAATGCTTTTGGTACAAACTGATCAACATGAGGATCAGGATCTGTCCCTGACAAATGCAGGCAATCACACAACCTCAGTATGTTGTTTATCTAGATTAAAGCAGGAAATGCCATCCAGAGGCATGTGCTTCGAATGAATCTAGTTACTGTGCTTTTAAGAGAAGGGAAGATTTAAATGCTGTCTAGGCACAGATCAATCTCAACCAACTTTAGCATTGTGCCTATGCTTCCTCCAGAGTCAGCGAAGAGGGACAGGCATCTCAGAAAGGTAGTTTGCCTAACTAACACCACCTAGGAGGGGAACCAACACACCCATCAGACCAACCATCTCRCATTTAGGTCCTGAAAGTCTGCTGGGACGAACACTGGGTTTAGGCTGCTCTCCTCAACACAGGTCAGAGATCTCCTGCAAATATTCACAGTCTTGTCTTTTCTGGATGACATTCAGTCTTTACTTAAGGATGCCTCAGACTTGAAGAACTCATTGCATCCCTTTTTTCAGTTACTCCAGTGAATAACTGCTCTCTGTCAAAAGTTGTACTTCATATCTAGTTTGAATTTGAATAGCCCCATTTTCTGGCTATTGATACTAGYCTTTTATTACTACTAAAAGATGCTCAGCTTTTGCTACTAGAAGGTATAGTACATACCTTGCCTTTGATAGCTTGCATGGACTGGGCCTCTTCAGTCTCTCTGACACAGTATTCTCCATAATTTCTAGTCCTTTCACTATTCTTTTTAAAAAATGGGCAGAGGTATCAAATGCAGTTAGCAAAATCCCAGTTCTGCTGGAGACAGTGACAGAACWTGATTTGACTTCTACGGAGCCAGGATTTTACCCAGTATGCCAATAATAATCTCACTCTTGTCATCCACAAAGGCACATCTCTATTACTCCTTCTCAGCATTGTCCTGTTCATGTATTAAAGGACCATACTAGCCACAACACCCACAGTATCTCAACAAGGATTTAAGCTTAGACAACTTTCCACCGTAAGTCTTAAAGCACTTGCCAGAACATAGTCCTAGTTGTGTTCATAAACTTGACAGTCTTTCATGAACCATRGTCAGATGATCTAAAGCAAATCTGTATTAGATGATACTCTATACGATTACCTTTTTTTTCTGYCAAATAGTGCATGTTTATTTTTGTAATCTGCTTTACAGTGGCCATTGCAATGAATACACAGAATAATGATTCAATGTTTGAAAATAATACAGAATTGGAATTATTATTGGAATCCTCTGCTACAAAACATACTGATAACACAGGATTCCTGCCAGAACAATATAGAAAATATAACCAAGTATCTCCATGTTAATTAATGCCTTATTAATTCAATGCTCAAGTGTAAATTCAGTGTAAAGAATACAAGTTTTTTGTTTTGGCTAAATCAGTGTAATAAAGACTTTTGTCTATTGCAATAGGCGAATTTGGGAGAAAGATTTATGGCTTTGTGTTACACTTGGGATCCTAGAAGATTTATCATTCTTCTATAGATAACTTCTATCTAAGTAATTTTGTGTTGTTTGGCGTGAATTTTCAGCAGGATAGTTTCCCTTATGTGGCACTGTCTAGGCTCAACTTTAGTATGCTCTTTGGAGTCAGTGAGATGAAAAGACACAGCTGTGCGTAAGTTATGCTGGCTCTTCCTCTATTTTTCATTGCTCACCTCTCTCGCCTGATGTTGGCTCACATGCACACACCTAACGTTGCTCCCTCCTGTGCAGGAAGGCTCCCAGAAATGGAGATGCAATCCTTAACTCTTCAGATGCCCTCTCTAAAGCGGGAGCCGTGGGTAAGAGGAGATGGGATCCCAGTACTGGCACCACCCCATTGCTTAGCAGTGTCTCACTGGGGACCCCGAAAGAGAGACAGGACTGCATGTTTTAAAGACTGGATTTAGTAGATGAAAAACTTGATGGAGTACACATTTCTTGATGCTGTAGAGTGTAAAAATGTCTTCTCTGAATGGCTGGCAGTGAAAAATGAAGTTCTAGCTCTCCACATGAGAGCATCTTGGCAGAATGTAATAACTGTGTTTGTGAACAAAGCTTTACAAAGTGAACTGGGCATGCTGGACAGTAGAATAAAATGATACCTACCAAACTACGGTTAGCTATGGTTCCCAYAGGGAGGAAGAAGGTTCAAGGAGCCAGAAGTATAATTAAACACCTTTGTTTCACTTCAGCAGTATCAGTTTCTGTCTGAGATGACTGTCTCTAAGAACCTCTACTTCTACGTATGAGCCTGTATATAATGATGGCCTAGGAAAGAGTAAGAGTTTCTTTCAATGTGCTATTGCAGTTCCTCCTCCCACAGCCTGCTCCATCCCAGGCCTCATTTAACCAGTAGATCCCAACCCACCGTCTGGAAATACCAGAAAGAAAGTGAAGGAGAGTTGATGATTTCTGCCCYATGGCACACAGCATGGACTGTAATAGCAGAGCTCAGGCTTATAAAACACGGTTGGCTGGAACAGGGAGGCAACAACCTGCTTCTAAATAATAACAGCAGCTTTTTTGGTTAAACAAGCAGCATAGGAATAACACTGAAAATATTATGTTATTCTTAGCAGGCACTGAACAAAAGAAAAATGTTTAAGCATTACCATTTTATTGGCTGGCTATTTTGTTTTCAATTTGCTCCAGAAGTAGAGTAGTAATAATTATGAGATACGTAAAGGAATTATTGAAACATCTGAAAAAATGAAACCAAAGAAATAAAATCTGAAATTGTTTAAGAAGCTTGGCTCCTGTATAAACCCTAATTCCTCATGTAGACTATCACAGGTGTTTACCTATGCCAGTACTGAAATTCTAAACCCAGAATATTTACAGTAAACATCTGGTTGCACTGCTAACACTGGCTGCAATTCCCAGCGTCCAAGAATTACAAAGAAAGCTGTATGAAGAGCACCTGCGTATCTTATTAATCAAGTACCACAGAACCTATGCCTCTGAAACACTTGCTTGTTACTATCCTACAAAAAAACAGTTGATTTGTAAAATGATAGGGGCAGACACAGTTACCTGTAAACCAGTGTAAACCTGTAAACCCCCMCAGGAGAAGCCCCCTCCACAACATAAATTTTCTGTGGCCAGTGGCTGCCGGGCTGAAGTGATGGAGAAAGTCTACGCCAGCCGCGAGGCACAGGCCGTATCTGCTTTCCAGTAAGGCACTGCAATTGCGTACAGCGTCTGAACCATATGCCTTGGTTGTCCTGGAAGCTGACAGGGGCTTGGGAAATGCAAGTGCCTCAAAACAAACAGTGGGGGACACTGACTCACACTGCCTGTGGCTGAGGATTATTCAGACTTTTGGCTGCGCGCTGCTGCATTTGCAGACTTGCAGTCCAACYGACTTTGTCATAACCGGTGCGGAGGCCGAATGGTGCACGAGGGTGTTTCTCCTTCCAGGAGCTAGACATGGACATCAGGGCACAATGCAGCAGTACCTAACAGATGGTTTAGCTATGAAGTGAGAAACCTACAGAGGCTCTCATGGTAATAAGCTCCAAAACTTCACAAAACTCAGTAGCACTCAGGGCAACAAAAGCTACAGGCTGCTGACTTCTGATAATAATAAGCATCACAGATCAAAAAAGGACGAGCGCCTTTTACTGCATTACAGCAACCACGAATTAACTCCTGCAGAAATAGATCCTAAGCAAAAAATCTTGGCTTGGAGGAAAGATATTCATGTGTCTGATCAATGCAGCAATCAAGGAAGACTGGTGAAACTACGTGAGGAATATATTTATATGAGGTGGGAAAGAGATGCAGCGATTGGGTTATTACAGGAATCAGGCATGAACAACAGTCTTCTGACATGCTGAATTATTTCCTGATAAATGTTGCTAGGAAGGCCAGGCAAATCACTAACATCCTATCTGAGGTTTTCCCTGAGAGAAGAGGTACCACCTCACTTAAAACGAAGGGTGCTCGTTGCCAAGAATTGAGCTACATGAATGAAATCAATACAGTGCTGGAACAGAAGGAGCCATGAATGCCTGCTTTAGAAGTCCAAATGATTATGAACAACCTCTTCCTATGGCTATAGGAGCTGAAAGTTGATACTAGGACGTTAAAAAAGTCAATAAACACCTTGGAGTGGGTAACATATAATCAGAATTAATTAAAAGTGATGGAGAAGGGTTCATCCAGGGACATGACAATTTTGTTAATGCGATTTGGAAGGCTGAAAACTGAACTAAGATTTGGATCCACTGCCTGATGGTTTCTATTCATAAAGAAGCAGACCCAGCTGTTTGGAGAAATTATAGTATAATATCTCATAATTGGCAGATCCTATGGAAATATTACTGTGTATCACGAAGAAGACAGTATTTCAGGCAGACAACTTCCTGCCTGAACAACTTAAACCTAGGCAGAGGGAGAAACAGTGGAAGAAGTGTTAAATTTTTATATGCCATGAGTGAAGATGTTGGAAAATGGTAAGAAAGCACTTCTTACTCATCTATAAAAATAAAATGATCTGAGAGTATTAGTGGTTTTTGAAGTGTGATTCTGCAGCATTTCCAGAATCTCACAGTTTTAGTGGCTGTAATGCCTTTACAGTCAATAAACATTAATCTTTTTGTTATTTACATCATTACCTATTTTAGTTCAATATAAATTTAGATATATAGCCTAGATATAAAAAAGTTAATGGTAAGGAATGAGATGTTTTGTATGGTAAAGCAAAAAATTTCAGTTATATTTTAATTCTCTTCATCAAAAATACAGATTTTAGTTAATCAAAAATTATTACTTTGTACTCTTTTATCAATTTCGTCAAATTAAGAACTAAACAATTTATTAATATTTGCCATATTTAACGTGAGCATTTTCTAAATTAAACTTTTAATTTTACAGTTTAAAATGCTATTTGAAGACCAAATTTGCTTCATGTTTACAATAAAAACAAATTTTAAAAACTGCAACTGCTAAAAGAAATTCTCAGTGCTAAATACTGTGTTAGAAACAAAAAAAAGCATTCCTGCGTGGTTCAGAATCAGAGATTATTTACACACACACCGCTTCATATGTACTGCTCCTGTTGCTCTGGATGAGGCGGTCCTGTCTAGGCAAAACAGAAGGGTTATTTCCGCTACGTACATTAATGTTTCCTTATCCTACAGCTCCGAGAGATCACCGGGAAGCGTCAGCGCTCCCCGTTTGCTGCAGTCAGCATCACACGCCTCGCTGCTGGATGCACGGGGAAGGGAGGTGTCCGTGTCTTCATGACCTGAAGCAACAGGCCTGAGGAATCAAACGCCAGCAGGGAACCCCAGCGTGGGAATTCCCTATCGCTCCTGGCTCTATCGCAATGTTTAACTGGCTTGTCATTGATTTACTTTCCTTTCTGAATAAAATATAAAAATGGAAAAAATGCACCATGCCAGATATCCTTAATTGACTATGTATAGATGGGGATGTTAACGCAGAAGGTATAGCAAATGGATTACATTGCTTTCCCCCTGGCTAAATACTCCTTTTCAAGACTGGAGTATTTTTCTCATAGGTCCAATTGCTGATAGGAAATTGCCACTGCCATACGTAACTGCTGTTGCTTAAAATAACCTGTGGCGGCCTGGACTCCCCAGTGAACAGACCCACACCTCTCATGCCATGGCAGTGGCAATGGCAAGGCCAAGAGCAGAAATATTTGTATATCATCTTCTTAATTTACCTCCAGGTACACTCTGAGGGAAGTACATCTGGAATGCAAACAGACCAAAAATCTTCCCAGACAATGTATATAAATTATTTCCTTTTTGTAAGAAACTTGAAAATGTTTTCTTTTTTTCAAAACTGCACTTCCTAATACAAAATTAGAAAGCTATCCTAATAATTTATTACTTATGGGGGCTGAATACCCGAAGCATGTCATGTGGAAAGGATCCTGATCACTGCTATTTCAAAAGAGTATAGGATTTGGGATTAAAGACCCTAATTATCAAAACTGACAAATTATTTTAATTATTAACATCAATCAAGTCTCCACAAGGCATAAGTCCTAATAGCTGTGGCTTTTCAAGCTACTTTTTTAATACTTCCATTTGCTTTCAAATGTTCACTGTTGGATAAGTCAACATACTCTGATATAGACAATCTAATTAGTTAGGCTCCCCCCTCAAAAGACAGATGTCTCTGATGATCTTTGTAATGGCAATCAAGAAGCTGATTTAGAATAAATCTCTAGCTTTATTTTAATTTCAGATAAGTATACTTATTTAAAGGTACAGGAAATTCTCATACTTTCTGGGGCACAGTACTATTCAATGTAGGACTTCAAAGAAAAACAAACAGCAGAACCTCAGGGGAAGCCACTGTGAAGAAAGATGGTATTAGATGAGGATACACTGGCAGTTTAGGTAATATGTGAGAGCTAGTAGGTCAAGCAAGGCAAGACCTCCACCAAAGGCTCAGTCCACAGAGATCTATAATGCCACAGCCAGGAGCACACTGGAAAATGAGGCAGCACGAGGAACTCTGCAATCAAAGTGTTAAAGAAGAGAAGTTCATCATTGATGCAGAACACACGATAAAGGCAAGAAATAAAGCAGTAAAGAAGTTTGACTGGAGGTGAGCGTAGACTAGACAAAAACTAAACAAGGGGAAGGAAGGGCAATGACATCCCAAGCTATGTCCACACTCAGCATCACATCCTGCCCACGTTACAGCAGGGCTGAGCCCAGGAGCAGAGTGTGGGAGAGCCCTCTCTGCACCTTCCCCTTGGTGCTGGCGGCTGATGGGGCCCCCACGGACCACTTCACCTTGCTGCAGTCCTGGGAACACCACAGCATGAAGTCCTACTAATCTACTCAGAAGATAACAGAGAGGGCTGGAGATGCACTGTTACCTTCTGCTGCTCTTCTCCGACAGAAGTGGGAGAGCAGCAAAGGGATCCTGCCCCCTCCCCCTTCCTGAGGGCCTTCACCCTGCAGAGCCCATCTGGGAACTTGGTATGTCCCTCTCCATCCAAAAACACAAACTGTGGCTTATCAYAAAATCTGCAACAGCTGGACAGTGGATATGCTGGGCCCCAAAAGAYTACTTAATTTATTTCTTTACAGCATGAAACAGCGACACAGAAAGCAGATTGTGAAATATTTCCAAAATGATTATTGTTTTTTTGCTAAGACTGCTAAATCTTTCCTGCCTTCCAAAAAACATCTGGGAAACAGAAGAAAAAAWATATATATAGTTCTAATACTAAAACATGGAAAAAGTTCATGAATTTGCTTCCTACTGAGTAAAACCCAGAAACTCGGAAGCTTTGTCTACTGCAGCAGATTTACCTACTGCTGATAAAGCAGTTACAGCTGGTACTGAACTCAGTTTAACTTCAAGTGTAGCCAAGGGTAAACTGTCTTTCCACATCRCTTTCTAATTCTACTGTATTCAATGGCAGCTAACTGTGTCAATTTGTAACTGAATAACTAAATATGTATTCAGGACTGTAACTTTAAACTGCTAGGTTTGCACATTTAAGTTTGAACCACCACCAGTTCTATAATGCTGTCAAGCCTTCAAAAACATTACTGCAGAGATGCTTAGCCAACCTATCAGTAAAAAATAAGGCAAACGTAAAATATTACCAGAAATTCTGAGCATGTTTATTAACTTCAGTAAAAAAAAACTTCAATAATTAGTTTGATCTACATTTCCAAGTATTTTTTCTTGTGACTTGAGACCTAAGGGGAAAAAGCAATGTCAACTTGTTTAAAAAAAAAAAACAAAAAAACAATTAGTGGCAAAATTAAAACTGTTGTAAAATCCAGATTGGACCCTTTAACCAGAGAATCGTGATTCCTTCGGTTACATCCACCTGGTGAAGGGCGCAATGCACACTGTGTGTTTATCCTCRGAGTCATACTTCACTACCACCAGGCATTGCAAACCACATGAACTAGATTTCCAAGGGGAATTCCAGTAGTTAAAAAGGAAGGAGCAACACATACAATTATTCCACTCAAGTCACTCTGACTGACCTAGAAGTTTTGGTCTGCAAATTCAGGCATGGTAACATCGTGTTGCTCCCTGGCCACCCCATGTTTGTGGGGCTAGGGGCTTGCCACTGGGGAATGGAGAAGCAAATCCTCGTTTAAGAGTACAGATGACAGAACGTAAAACCTTACTATTCAGAAAGGTCAAGCCCAGCTAACACACTACCAACCTGCTGTTACTGATCCTGGAAGTGTACTGTAAGTACATCACGGCAATCACTGCTCTGTAAACAACTGTATTTGTTCTGCTTAGAAAAACGTGCATGCATTGCTCAAAAATATTTGCAGTGTTTTGTCTGTCACAAGATTGCATCTCTAATTTCACAAATTAGAGAAAATTGATTTGGCTTTAGTACTTTAATACCTTTTAGCACACCTTACATTTATAAGGTGAGAAATACATGTGTGGGCTTTTTTTCCCTACTATATGTTTCAACAGGAAGCTTATATGCAATAAAATCATAGGATTTAAGACCTTCACTCTCACATTTGTTTTTTTTAAATTGATTATTGTCACCCACAGTACTACATTAGACCTCTTTTGCATGTATTAGATACACAGGTCAACTAACTGAAAATTAGCAAGCACATAGTCCCTCAGCCCAAGAAGAACAGGACAGAAAAGGACATTTCCTTTAATTCATATGCTTTATCTTGCAGTTGTCCCMCTCTCTACTCACTCTGACCCTAGAAACTTCTTCCCTCCTTCAGAATCTGGGGGGAGCTCCAGGCTTTGCAGGCCTCAGAGACCASACAGACGGGCTGTTGAGCAAAGCAAAGAAATAAAGAAATAAACTCCAGAGAACAGGGCACTGCAAGGGGAATATCTGCAAGTTCTCCTCCTCCTTGCTCCAGTTTTTCTGTGTCTGCAAWCAGCAGTATTGAATGGAGAAAAACAGAGTCTCTTAATGGACTGTTCAAGACTTTCTAGCTTTGCTGGTGGAACTGGTTGGAGAACAAGTGCCGGTGGAGGACAAGCTGAATATGAGTCAATAATCTGTCTTTGGGATGGTGAAGGCTAACCAGGTACAGAGCTACATTAGCAAGAGTATAGTTCATAGCTCAAGGAAATGATCCTTCCCCTCTGTGYGGCCCTCTGTGGAGCACTGTGACGAGGTCTGGGCACCTCAGTACCACACTGATGCTGGAGAGGATACAGAGAAGGGCCATCATGATAATTAGAGGTCTGGAGCATATGACGTACAAAGAGAGGCTGAGCGACTGGGGAACAGAAGGTTGAGGGGTGCCATAATAACTGTCTTCAGCTACCTAAAAAGGGAGATAATGGAAATGATTAAGCCAGACTCTGCTCAGAAATGTACCGCTAGAGGAAAAGAGGCAGTAGTCACAGAATGCAATAAGGAAAACTAACTGAATGTGCGGAAAAAAATCTTCACAATGACAGGCTTGAAGCAGAGTGCTTATACAGTCTCCATCCTTGGAGTTCTTCAAAATTCAGCTGAACAAGGCCCTGAACAGTCTGATCTAATGTTGAAGTTGGCCCTATTTTTAGCAGCGGGTTGGACTGTGTGGYCCTCAGAAGTCCCTCCCTACCTAAATTATGCTGTGATTCTAACACCAATGGCTTAACAGAAAGATGCAGCTAAGCCCAATTTCATGACACCTTGCTAGAAACTCCACYGAACAAGACACTGAAGGCTTCAGTGTCTGTAATGACCATAGCTCTATTACTGCACATTTTGCACAAAACAGTACCCAGAAACTGGGGCAGTCATCTTTCGCCCAGCACTCCAGGAACGAAGCACAGGCCATCTAGAACATACTTTCTGGTCAGAAGCCCACTCTTAGATTGGGAAAAGTGATATAGTTGCAGCCACTGAGGAAGAGATGTGTTGTGTATACTCAACAGCAAGTTACAACAGCTCAGGTAAGACTGGCAGGCAGGTGCTGTTAGCAARGAGGAGGATACAATCCTTGCTACCCTTTGGCTCCTACCTCATTCATTGCATAGTATGCATTAGCAAAGACCTCTATCATGTTTTAGGCAGTCTCTATCTGTCATGGTCAAGGCATTTATAGTGTGTCTGTGACTAGATGACATAAAGACAGAAAATGAATGAGAATCCTATAGAGATCTACCTAGGCAGGTGTATTACTGCCACGCTGTTAGYGCATTCACTAAAATGCAGGAGGAAATCACTCAAAACTCTCATCTCATGTATTTATATATTAAACCAAGTATTTATTGTACAAACACTTAGCAATGACTAAAGTCCCATGAGTCTCCTAATACATGTCAGAAAAACATAACAGTAAAAATTGCCTTACTCTCAAAATCAGCCCTGCATGCTGGACCTGGTATGAAAGTATTATACTAAGATCTTCCTTTATCAAAAAGTATTAGAGAAGCAGGACAAGAAATTCCCTCCATCTCACATCTGTGGCTTCTTTGTCAGAGTATTATGACCTGAGAGAAAATTATGTTGCTCATTTCCTTCAATTTGTTAATCATTCTCTCAGTGAGATACTGATAAAAATAAACTCAACTGCTAACACTCACCTTTACAGGGGCAAAAAAAATATAATTCTATTAGAATCACAAATTCCATGTTATCAGGGAAATTATGAATGTTACTGAATGGGCAGTTTGAGGGGGGGAAGAAAATAAGCAGAAAATCAAAAAGCACTGAATAAAATAAAGCAGACTATGGCAGTCTAAAAGAGGAAGAAAAGTTAGTATTACAGTCATCTCTACCAACTGTAATTACAAATACTTGCAAAAGGTAAGAAGTATTTTTAATTTGAATAAACATATAATGATACAGACAATAAGAGAGCAATGAATAATACAGCAGGAGGGCATAGTTGGAGATGGCCATGCTTTGGTCTATCTTGCAGGAGAACAGATACAAGATACTGAGGATGCTTGGAAACCCTCATGAGAAGAGATGGCACTGGAAAACGGAGGCACCAATTTAGCTATAAGCTGTCAGAAAACTACAGAAGGAATGGATACAGACTGTCTGAAATTTTKTATTTTTTATTATATTTTGAGTGCATACCTGAAGYTTGCTCTGATTTATGTCTGCTCCCTACATAAAGTTAGGGAGATCGTAATACAGCTCTGGGAAATGGAAATGCTACAACACTAACAGAGAAACTAACTATTGCTTTTGGTTGAAACTGGAGAGACCTCCATATACAGTTGTGAGCATGTCATTGTTTAGAAGCTTGGTAACACATTGGAGGATGTGCAAAAAACAGCAAGAAAAATGCTTAATAGAATGGCATCATTCTTAATAGAATGGCATGTATATTATCAAGCTGGTTAATTAAGCATTGTACTTAGATTTTTACAAGGACTCATGGAATTTTTAGCACTGGATATTTTAAAGAATATTTTAGACAACCCTCTCCTAGAAATGACGTAATTTTCAATTATCTTGTCTTAAGGAAGAGGGATGGATATTGTGACCTCCTACCCAGTCTTATTTTCTAACTCAGCTATGAAACTTTGTGAAAAATAACAACCAAATATATGCAACATGGATAAACAATGACTATGGGAACTATAAGCTCCTGTCCAGCAAATGCTTCCAGGCATGCTGAACTCTAATATCTTAAGTCATCTTACAGATGTCAACGGGGTGACTCAGAACAGCAGAATTATGCACATGCCTAAGTGTTTGCACTATGAGCACTGTAACAATCACTTCTGCACAGCATGAAGAAAAACAACTGTTCACACTTCTGTGCTGCCTATATGAAAGCTTTCAAATGAAAGCAATTTATGTCTGGAAAGACAGAGCTAGTGAACAGCTTTGCTAGTTAGTACAAGAAACACGTGTAGGACTTTGGACACACAAAAAATAACGGGGCAATGAATCAGTAAACCTTGCAATGCATTAGTGCATTGACTTGGAGTGAACATAGACGAAATAAAAAGAATGATTAAGTGTCGGAAGCTCCCACTGGTGAAGTCAGGATGTCTTGACACCAAATATTTTAAGATACTGGCAAAGTCTTACCATGATTTCTAAAGAGAAATGCTTTCAGTCTTGAAATGATATGAGGAATCCTAGGTGAATATTATACAATAAATATACAAAGTTAACAAATGGAAGAGTCAATGTGATGATCTGGAGTCATAAATTGAACTGTTTGTAGACTTTATTTTTGGAGTTGTTTCCCAAGATGAGCTCTCTGAGAGCTGTCATCCTTCTTGCAGAGACAGTACATGACATGAAAAATTGCCAGGGATTTTTTGGAGTGCTTACACAAAAGGAGCATTAAAGACTGTTAAGTCACACCTGGTTTATTTCTACTGGCCTAATATGCATTATGTTTGATAACCGCTTTAACAACCTTTATGTAATTGCTTGGAGGATTGAATCTGAAAAAAAGGAATGGGAGTTAAATTGTTCTGTCTAACAGACAACACTCCTGAAGTAACATTATTAGTGGTAACAGGATAAAAATGAGAAGAGGAAAATTGAAACTAAATGAACATTTTTTTTTTTTACCTGCTGTAACTCAGTCCTGCACCATGAACATTAGTAGAAGTATTTTTACTGCCTTGAAGGGAGCAGGATCAAGCTTACTGTTTTAATCATTAAAAGCTGTTTAAAAGACACTACTGAAAAATAAGCATTAGGAAACAGTATTGCCCTAGCACTAAAGAATACATTAGATATGGAAAAATTAAAGATGGGTTAATATAGCTTAATTGTTTATTTAGAGTAAGTTATATGGGACAATCATAGAATATAAGCATCCAAAAGCATAATGGAAGTAATACTCTGTTGCCAAGTGTAAGGACCTAAACAAGTGAGTGTCTCTTGGGTATTCCACCCCATAGAAAGTGAATTAAGTGTCTAGACAGTTTCCACTAGTTAACTAGTGGATAACTAGTATCAGTTAATCGATACTGATGGCAGTAAATGTAATGCAAAAATTGCAAGAGCACCTTTTTAATAACTCAGTGGTTTTAGTCTTCTTTTATTTGGCAAACTGTCTAAATACTGTTGTAGCATTATATTAAAGTATCTCACAGGGACTTAGTCAGCTAAAATATTATTGCTGGGCCTGAAATAAACATCAAGAAGATCTGTTTTATAAAAAGTTTCTCTGTGCTCAGTATATTAATTATTTTTTTTCTTCCACAAAAAACTGCTGCCAAAACCATATCCCAATATTACTTGGCAATGTTTTTGTAGCCTTATCTGATTTGCAGAGACATTAAAATCTATACTGTAAAAATATTTTTAAAAGCTTATTTTTAAATAAAATGTAAAATCCACTGTTTTTTACACAAAAATGTATGCTATTGATAAGATAGGCTATAACAGCTGTTCTGGAAATAACAACATATAATTCACTCAGTACAAATAGCACATATGCAAATAGCATCTTCCTAGTAAAAGACCTTCTTGAAATGCATGCTGGCAGAAGTCACTGCACACAATAAGTACCTTTTCCCCCTTTTTCTTTCACCGCACTCAAAAGTTGCATCTTACAGTAACTGTGGACAATGCTTAAGAAAGATACTGCTTACGTATGAATGCAAGAAGTGCTATATATGGCAATTTGAGTAGAGAATAGCCATGTGAGAGGCTTTCTTCCTTTGTTTGCACATAATGTAAGTTTAAATGGCTAAAATGATCACGGTCTTGGGTAAAATACATTTCCAGGAATGACACACTACATGATAACTTTCAGTCTAGAGTTCATTTTTTTATGAATGAACATAAACCATTTACAGTATTTTTTTAAAAAACATGAACAGAGACAGATGCTTCTCCATGTAATGGTAGCGGGCATTGCTATAATGCATAAGCAGGGTGTTGTAAGTTGTGGAAACATTTCTGCAGGTCTTGGATCCTTGTAAAACCTACACAAGACCCTAACTGCCTCCTCTATAATACATGCGCACCTAATCACATCTCATCATTCATCTTTCCTCCTTCCTGTCTCATATTCTTGATGTCTAACATTCCATTCAAAGCACAAGCAAGCAGAATTCTTTTATCTTATCCTTGGGGAAATGCAAAGCATCAACCTGAGGTAATAAAGTCCCTTCAGCATGTATCCTCCTTATTAATTGAGAAAAATCACCTAGGTTTATATTTCGCAGRAGTGGGCAAAAATCTAAGGCTGTGAGTGCACAAGGAATCAAGTGGTTTCTCTGATCTACTTGAAATGAAGCCCATTCCCCCATCGTAAACATGAAAACAATGACTACACAAATGCACTGGCAGCAAATGAAATAGAATCAAAGTTTTCTGTGCTGTCGTTTGCAGTACGTACTTATATTTCTAAGATGTTCTTTCTGGTTATATGATTTAACAAGAATATTTTCTATTCAAACACAAGGCTCTGTTTCAATATGCTTGCAAAACCAATGTCAAATCTGAAATCTGTATTTCGTAGTTTGTCAAGTTGCATGTGCTAGTGCATACCTGACTGGGACTCTGCGTGAATTGATTTTAAGGATGAAGGGATTATCAAATCACACAATCTATAACATTTGATCATATAGTTCAGTCTACTTTACATGAAGACACTGTATGTTGACTCTGATTCTTTACGGAACGCAAAAAGTCTGTAAGCTAAAGTAAGGTTGCACTTATCTCCTTGCCTCCTTCTCAAATACAACTAAATCCAGAAAATCTTTGGTGACTCGCACATTAGGGGAAAAATTCCACCAGATCAATGAGGTCTATTAGCATAATGCCTATATCATGATCATGTCAAAGGAAATTAAATTCTAACCTGTTACATTCCTATACTTGTGTATTGCTACTTGGGAATGATTAAATATCGTGGTTGCTCAGACATAGTCTGGAAATCCCTAATTTTATCTCACTCTGACCTTAAAAATGGCAGTGAGGAAGATGGAAGAAGCCATTGCATGAGTCTCAACTTACATACAACAGAAACCCTCTTTAAGACAGGGCTCACAGAGTTTGAATTTGCCTTATTTATATCTCGTGAGGTTTAGAGAATTTAATGAGGATTCCACTAAGGTCCTCTAGATCTGCATCTAAAACAAGTACTGAAATAATTTCAAACAACAGATGAATTCATACAAAGCGAAGGCTCTTCAGAGATACTTTTGGGGGAAAAAATACCTACATTTATTACCCAGATTACTAGTTAAGCATAAACTACCTTGCTTTAGCTAAAGACTACACCATGCTAATGTAGGAAACAGATATGAGTTCAGTGCAGTATCTCTTATCACTAACAACAGTCTCTCTGGATCAGGTTTTGCACACAAAAACAGATTATCGGTGAAAAGAATCCCATGTGAACTTTTTTGCACAGAATGTCTATTTTTTTTTTTTTTTTAATAATGACCGGTATTTCAAATTCATCACGTCAGATAAAGAGACGACAATTATACCTTTCAGCTGCAATTACTCGTTGTGCAAACACTTTCCACCCATTTGTTTTAGCTCTATTGCAACAAAAATGCCCCTTGACACCCAACTCTTCATAAAATACAATTATTTTTGGTCTAATATAATTGCTCTCTTGTTAAAATTACATACATCTATTCAAAAAGAATATTAAGCCTTTAAGAAAAAATTAAAGAATGTGGTATGGTAGCATTTAGAGCCTATACTTAGGCTAACAAAATAAAAATACCCTGCAATGCTGCTGGGCACTGGTGCCAGCTGGCCTGGAATGGCCCCTTTTTATCCTACCAAGCTCTTTTAGTCCTATAAAGAGAGCTGATTCTTGCAAGGGCATCCTGGAATGTTCAAACCGCAGAGCAACTCTCAGGAGCTGCCGGGGGAATGCCSGGGGCGGCATTAATCGTTACAGGCCAAGGATGCGCCAGCTACACCGCTAACCGCTTAACCAGGCAGAGATCACGTCTGGGGGCTCGGGGACATTCCCTATTTAATTTACCGGCATAGATATGGCCAGTAGCTATACCAAAAAACATCAACAATAACACCGAAGCCTATGAAAAACTTCACTATGCTTCTGGGCTCCCACTCCCAATGAAACGAGACTGATAAGCAAATACCAGCTACTAAATAGCAGCGGCTGTTGTTTTCTTCAGAGCCTGCTCCCCTGGGAATCTGAAATATTTTTTCCCTGCCCTCCAGTCTCTTCACTCTGCCTCTGTCATTTAGTACTTTAACAACAGAAAGTATTCTGGAATACAGCCTATATAAGAAATAGCACAGTACACACATTCACATGGTATTTTAAAAAATATATATTGCCAATGGAATTCCCTCAAGCTCAGTGCTGTTTTTTCTGCCCCATGTCCTTCATGGTATCGAGGCTGCAGCCAAACCCTGTGGGGAAGGAGGCCAGCACCTGCAGCATCCCATTAGCTTCTAAACCAAATCCCTACTTTCTACACAACTGCCTAGAGCCTAASCAGCACAGACTCTCATCCTCCAAATGCAACTTAGCCTTGGGTAAGTTCCTGGTAAGAAATGTTCATGGCAAAACATCCATTACCTTTAAGAAAACCAGAYTTTCACCCTCATGGAATTACTAAAGCAAGCTAATTTTCTGTCAAAACTTTCTGTTATTCTATTCCATACATTTTGGTGTGGGGGGGGCGGGGTTCTATTTAATTTTTTCTAAGAGAAGAGAAAAGGGAGCAATAATAATGACAACTTTTTTTTAGTAAGTACTTTTAAAGACATTCTGAAAAAGTATTTTCAAAATTATCAAGAATAGCACAAAAATTTCTAAAGAGCTTTTTGGGACATTTTTCACATATTGATCCACTGTTTTTATTTGCCATTGCAGGACAAAAGGGTCTGAGTTGGCTATCCTACAACGAAAGCGCAAGGACTGTATTAATTAATCTCATTACCTAAACAACATGAGGACAATATAAGAGCGCTGAAAATCATTTGCACAGACAGTAGGAAAAGAAAAGCTGATGGAAAGCAAGAAGGCAGGAAACAATTTTAATGAATAAAGAGATTATAAAAATTGAAAGATAAAAAGCAACATTGAGAACTCAGTTATTAGCAATGASAGAAGAAACAAAATTAGCAGTAAAAGAATCTGAGACATACTGAARAACAGGAAGACAGTAGAAAAGCATAATCACAGGAGAGGACGAAATTCTACCTGTGTGCAAATAATAGTTCTGGTCTATYTCAGACACAACTGTCACTCTCAGGAAACTCTTCAGGTTTTGAGAAAGTATAAAGAATGAGAAAAAAAAACAAGGCATGAAATCAAGACTAAGGAATTATGTACAGAGCCAGGCTAAATAATGCTACTTTGCACCTGGTCTTCTAGTGTCTTGCTGAAAAGGACGCTCAGGGGCCCATTTTCTTCAGAGCAAACAGATACGAAACAAAGTCTTCTGCTTTCTTTGCTGTCTCTTAGACCTCCTTTGCTTTAACTCATTTCCTTCACAATTGGGTTCAGGTCCCCACTCTTACTGGTGCTGTGCCTCATATGCYTTGCTGGACACACAAGGAGAGAGCTGCTCCACTCTACATGTCCCACCGGCAGCCAGAGGAACCTCTGCTTGCGTTGGTCTCAGGGGTTTATAACTCAGGGTTTGCTCCCAGCCCACTTGTCCCAGCCCTTGCTTCCTTGGCAGGAGGCACAGCATGGTTGGCCAGCCACCTCCTGGTGTGGCCCAAGCCTCATGTGACCAGCAGAAGATTGCACTGAGCTTTCCTATCTGCATGAAACACATGAGTGGTCAGGCAGGATTCTGCCTTTCTGTTTCAATTAACTTGATAACCATCAGCTGTACATACACCTTTTACAAATACCGCTTAGCAAAGGGTCCAGAAGCTTTCCTGACATCAGCCATCTTCATGTCCCTGAAAAGGGGATTCCTGTGTGAGAAACTGTGGCACGAAGCCATTAACCTTATCATACACTATAGGATATTTTTTGAGAAACACAAATGTAAGCAAAGTGATTGGCAATGGCTGTGCCCTCCAGAAATAATACTGCTTCCTTCTGATAAGTAAAGTAACTGTTTTGAATGTGACTTCACTTTATTCTCCACTGTAACATAAATCTAGRGTGTTATCTCAAAGACAAGGACAATAATAGAAATAACCTATTCCCATGCTTTTCATGTTATCTTGCTTAAAAGTAGAAAAGTTTTGCAAGCACAGTCTGATCTCACATCTGGCTCTGAGCAGGATCAGCCATATCCAGGTCTGTCCTTGCATTCTGTRGCATTCAGTAAGTCCATAACATTTCTTTCCTGCTCTTACAGATTAATAACACATGTATCAGCTAAAACTCRAGCACTCATCACCTGGAAAGGCATCTTTTTGGGCAAACTGATCACTGAGTGACTGTTTCTGATGTGACGCAGCCAAAAGCAAAGTGAACGCAACTTTAGGGAAGRTGTTTTCCAACACAGATTCACAAATACAAATGTCTCTGCATGAAGTATTGGGCGCTATGTCAACCAATCTAACTCTGAGCATTCAATCACATTCAATGTAATATGCAGATAATAGCACCTAAGGTAACTTAAGGAAGTGAAAAAAATTGGGAGGGGAGATTAGAAGAATGTGGCTTGTTTAGTCTAGCTAAACAAAAGATGAGACAGATTGATCCTCCTCTGGGGGATCAGAAAGGGTGCAGGAGATGGGAGGCAACCTAGAAATATATACTATGAGAATGCTATTTGAGAAGAGGTCACCAAAAAGTCATCCCATCCTCTTTTCTGCCCTGTTTAGAATTTATGCAACTCCCCCCCCCCAAATGAAATCAAAGCAAGATACCTAAATGGAGAAAGTTTGGGAAGATGATCTTTGTTAAAGGGGGTAACTTGTAGGTGTCCTAAGTAATTTATAAAATCCTTTACTGTTGTAGCACCTTTGCATTTATTGCTCGGATTTGACTTACATGATACAGGTGTCTTTCACTTSCTTGGCTCGCATGGGCCATTGAAAATTACCCAAGACAAAGCTGACCCAAGTGTACGATTAAATCCAAAAAATGGGCTAGGTACTTAATCCACCTTTTTTGATTCATTGTGAGTTCTCCACTGGCTTTTTTTTTTCCTTTCTGGCCCTCTTTTGCCTTGTCTGTTTAGCTTGCATGCTTTTTTTTTGGTCATAGACTGTCCATGACTCCTTGTACAGCACTTCGCACAGCAAGGTCCTGCTTTCGGTTTGATTTGCTATGTGCTATTGTAATACAAATGGTAACTAGAAAGTCACTGCGGAGGATTAACCACCTCTCACTAACAGGAATCAAACCCTACTCACAATCACTCAATAATGATGCAATAAGTTCTCTGTTTTATACTGCTATTTGCAAAGAATCACCCAAGACTGACAGGGATCTTCTTGCCAACTCCCTCTTCAAGTAAGTTGAAGAACCAATAGACCCACTTGGGATCTGAAATACAAGATAATAGGAAGATTACCTCATCATCTTGAAAGTTGTAGCTTATTCTTAGGACCATTCTAGTGATCTATTCCTGTCCTGTACAGCTATCTTAATTAGTGGTGTCACTCAAGTATRCACACACTGGAGGAGGGAACTGGTCATGGAAGCCTTTTCCAGACCCAGCAGTCCTCCCAGAGGATCACTGACTGCTTGAGCAACCTGTGGATGCAGAGCAGAGGGCTGGGAGATTGCAAAAACAACTGAGCTACACACTGATGGGGTGTTCAGATCTCAGATCCAATTTGGTCCCCTCTCACAAAAGCAGCTTGAGTGCAGAGCACCAATATGCTGGGAGGGAGCAGCAGATGCAAATCATCCATGATGATGAGGTTTATCCTATCTAATGCTCTGTTATTCAGGTTTCCAACAGGAAGAGATTTCACACTGCACAACTCAGCTTTATTTCAATTCTTCTACTCTTTYATGTTGCTTAATCCAACCCAAGCTGCTGTGATATCAGACTGGTCCTGAAAGAAAGAGAAACAAGCTCAGAGAATCAGRATTAAGTGGCATATGGGAGAAAGAGTCCTAGTTCTGTAATCGACAGAGGAGGTGGCAGGAGGATGTTTGTGCGAGAAAAAAGATCTTCAGAGCACTGGACAAGAAGTGAGGATGACCAAAGAGACTACTGAAAACAGTGTGGAAGGCAACTTTAAATTCAATCATCATTCTAACGATCACATGACATCTCTATAACCAAAGCAGTCGATTGTCTGTCATGAAATTTAACCTTTAAATTTAACAGCATTAAAGCTGTTTATTATTAGTTCATTGTCTTTATGTAGTAACATGCATCAACTTATCCTTTTCTTTTATTGGTAAAAACAGCTAGAATCAAGATTTAGGATTTGGTATATTGGTGATTCATCACTAACAAGAAAGGCATAGAAGCAGACTGTCCTAGGCAGGATTGAGAATGAAGTCCTAATTTGCAATCTCCTACCTAGTCCATGCTATTCCCTATATCAGTGTACAGATCTAACAGAAGCTGCAATTTGCTGTTGATATTAAAAGTTAGCATTTGTAGATTAAGGGCTACATTAAGAGGCAGGACTCATCTCACTTTTYTGCATGCATCTACCACTGAACTAGTCACCTCAGGTTCCTTTTATAAGCAATGCAGAAGAGGTATTTTCAGACCRTGATTCATCTGACTCATCTTACACACCTCGCTTTGACTGAGATGAGATGACTTTCCGTGCTGACTTGAACTGGGGCCTAGAGGTGGCTCATAGACACCTATGGTGTAGACATCTACATTCAGTCAGCGCCCCAACCCCGGATATCTGAACTCTGGTTTCTGGATGATAGCCATTTTTTGAGGTGGGCAAATCACTTTATCACTGCAAAGAGAGGGTTCTTTTCAGCAAACTTTAGCTGCCTAAAAGGTAAGCATCTAGTTTAAGAAAATCACATCTACTACATGATCTGTGGAGAGAAAGAGGCCCTCCCCAACTGAAATTTAAGTTGGACTTGTAGCCTGATTCATCATGACTCTTTTATATGGTTAACATCAAGTAAGTCTTGGATGCCTGCTTTGTAGTAGCRTTTCCTATAGCTAGAGTGGTGGATCCTACGGGCAGGGCTCTGGAAAAGCCTTTGAAGAACAGGTTTGACTCCTTCAAGGAAACCACTGCCTCAGATTGTGGGAGCTGAAAGTGAACTGCAATCATACTGTCTTGTTTTGTAAAAACACTTGCCTCACTGCTGCTCAAGAGTTTGTCTTCTCTTGCAGCAGTGACTCAGCTTCTTTAAATTACCTACTCAGAGTTAAGGGTACAAAGAAGAAACAGGTTTGCTGCAAAACAGCATGTTGGGAGCAGAGAGTTATTGCATAAAAGGCAGAGCAATTTTCTCTGGGTACTAACAGCTCCGTCAGCTGCACRTGAGCTGTATCTCAACAGTGGCACAGGATCCCTTACTGGAGTGCAAAGCCCCTCTGCAGCTGAGGTCGCGATCAGGCAYGTGCTATATTAACTAAGCTCTTGAGTCATGTCACATTAGAGGCAGGGCCCTAAGGGGTTCATACAAATAAAGAAAACTGTTGATTAACCTGACCATGCCAAGTGCAAAGGTAACCAGTCAAAAAGGACACAGGTTATTATAGGTTATAAGATATTTCTAAGAGGTTTCCAGATTGACTGCACTAGTCCTCATGAGAAGAAACAGAAAGTATATCCCTGAAGTAGTTCAATAACCGAAGTTACTTAAATAACCGAAGTTACCAGGAAGTTCAAAAGATATGGAGTTGTGTAGAATCAGCAAAGTTTTAACTTCCATGAAAAGCTCAAGTATTT